>NW_020450816.1:1282391-1374265 GCF_003343035.1 Apteryx rowi
CGGGGTGCGGAGCTGCCCGCGCCCTCGCCTCGCCTCGCCGGACCTTTCCCTTACCTGAGAGCTGCAACGAAAAGGCGGAAATTTTCATTTGCCAGTCAAAAGGAAAAAAAAATTTTTTGATACCCCGGTCATACAACTGTCGAGTGCTACATAAGCATTAAATTACCACCAATAAGAGCGCACTGATAATTTTCCTGGAGGTAATCATTCCTTCATTACACTACTACAACAAATCGGGGGGGGGGGGATAAAAAATGCAAGTTTTTGCAAGACTGCCAAGCAAACGTGATGGTGAAGCCTCAGTAAAGGGACGCAAGTTGTGTTATCCTATAGGATAATGATCCGCTGCTTGCTCTGGAGCCACAAAGCTCAGCGCAATTCATGGCTGCAGGGTCGCGCTGCTGTCCAGACTGCTGCTAATTGCCATTAGTTACTATCAGTTACCTCTCGCTCTGTCAGCTCACGGAGCAGCCAGTTCCTTCACTGCACGCCAGTGAAAACGCTGCCCAAGAGACTGCTCAAAAATCTAAGTTTACTGAAAGAAAGCACGGATCAAAAAAAAGAGCCCCAGGGGAGCCCCAGGCCAGTCATCTTTCTGTTTTCATGCCCCTGTTTTCATATATTTTCCAGTGATATGTATCTTTTTCAGATAGGTAAGATTTTGGGGTGGGGAAGAAAGAAGGGGAAGTTTAGAATTACTTTATGCATATTTAAGAAGAACCTAAAAACACCTGGTATTCGCAGAGAGCATCCGGACCCTCTCCCTTCCAGAGGGGCGTTTGCCTCCAACTGCAACGCCTCGAAAAAATCTCAGCAAAATGAACGTGCTTCGCGTCTGCTGTAGAAGACGGAGAGATTCAGTCGCCCAGAATGGGAGACAGGAACGAACACATACAAAAGTCTGAATTATTAAGGAAGATCAAGTGAAATGCGGCTGGTTTTTCTGTAAACCTTTGAAGTGCCCAGCAGCCAGCGAAGCGGTACGTGCTCAGGCTAAGGCAGGCGGCTACGTTTGGTTACTCCTAGGGCAAAACATCATTCAGTAGAGCCTGCAGAAATGGCTGGCTCTGGTTGGAGGTCATTAGAGGTAAAATATTGCTACCCAGCAAAAGAGCTCTTGAGACTGTGCGCTTTATACACAGGCAAACAGATTATTTTTAACCTGAGGACAGTTTTAGTGCTATTGTTCTTAGAGGGTATTACTATTTGTGATTCCAGTAGAAGTAAGTTGACATCCCCTGAATATTATTTACTGCAGTATGTGAATACTTACTCTTCTGAGTGAAGATACCTATTTTGGGGCTGTTTACAGTTCCATCGATATCAGCGTGATTTAAAGCACGGCATAGAAACACTCTCAGTCAAAGGAGCAGTTCAAACACCTTTTAGAACAAGATTTGCCATTCCCAAAATTTACAAGGAACAAAAATATTAAACTTAGATATGGCAGGCAGATTTGAGATTTAAACACTGCAAATTACATGAGCGCCTGGCAGGTACTCAGGCACCCAAATGTATTTAAAAAGAAACTGAACAATGAAAGCAAGCCCAAAATATGGTAATTTCTATGGGGTAGATGATTTTTTTTTAATCCATTTAACTGTTCTGGGTACTAAGAAACTGGTATTTAAGTGCTAACCCCTGAATACTGAGAAGATTCATGTTTGTATAATCATTATAGGAACAGGTCTCAAGCGTGGTATCTTACAACACTGGGCAAAAAGTCTTTGAGTGCAAAATGCCGTTCTTTATGCCTATGCAGTAAAACTGAGAAACTAAAGGGGAAAAAGATCAGCAAACATCTAAATGGCTTGGCTTGGGGCATTCACCTTCTGTTTCTGCTCTCTGTCTCCAAAGATTTCCAAGGAATTGAGTTTTACCAGAAAAAATAGGCACAAAAATGAATTTCAAAGATGCATGGTAAACACTGGTGAGAACCAAATTCTTCATTCACTTGTACTTACAATCTTTTTTGTAGCTGTGGATCATTTACTCAGGGTCTGAAACTGTTTTGACTTAAGTGCGCAAATAAATATCCAAAGTTTGGAACATCTGTACTTGGTCGACAAAGACGACTGCAAACCGTCTGGGTAGCAATTGCTCTTTTTACTCTTTCACCGCACTGTGAGACCCTATTAGAATGGATAGGTGCTACCAGAAAACAAAAAGTATGTTATACATTATCGACAGAGAGAGAAGGAAATGTTTAATAAGCTATCCATGGAATAAATCTGAATAATAGATGTTTCTGAAACAAAAATGAAAATCTTCAATTGGATATTCCAAGAGCAGAAAAAGAGGGCTCATTCATCATATAAATAATTCATTGCAAATTTTAGCACCCAATCTTGCTGTGCTTTCAGTATGGAGGGCAGATGACACTGTGTGTGCATGTGTGTGTTTAACTGTGTGCATATTTAATCTTTTTCCCCAAGTCTGTGATTCTCACCGTGATGGAGATCTGCAAGTCTGTTATCAGTAATCCATTGATTAACATGTGCTGCCAGGACAGGGTGTCATTATTTATTAACCTCAGAAACAGAGGAGATGTTAAACTGGATGTGTCAATCAGTTATGTCTCATACACCATTACGGGCTTCAGCTATGCAGGGTCGCACAGGGATCCCTCTCCTAGAAGAGGAAGGAGTAGGGGAGCAGAGGCCTCAGAGGTGCATAGGACGCGTACGGCTGCCACTGCCGCCTTCGGCTTTGACGAATGAATAAACGCCCAGGTGGAGTCTGAGCAGATACTAACCTTCCAGCAAAGGCTTACGGATAAGGAATAAAACTGAAAATGTTTGTTATAAGCACAGAGATGACACTCTTAACAGCAGCAGAAATGCTGATGTTGCTTACTAGATTTTGCTCGCCTGAGGCTGAGCCATTAAGTTTTACTTGAGTAAAAGGTCAAGTTTTTCTTCCGACTGCTACACAAGCGGGTGCTGCCTGAAGCGCGGTGACTTGCGTGTGAAAGGTGACTGCCTTTCAGGGGTCGACAAAGCAAGAGTGGTTGCAATATTTTCCCTAGGTGCACTACTATTTGGACAGGCAACTCCGCGACAGAGAGCACGGAGCAGGGTGCCCTTGCACACACCCCCTAAAAACACAGCGCTTCCAAAGAGCTACTGCAACCACTAGCAGGGCGGTGAGCGTCCTAGAGACACTGTTGGCTCTCTTCTCGCTTCAGTCATGGCTTCTTGTTTTAATAAGAGACTTTTTCTTTACCCTATCTCAAGAAAAAGAAAAATGAAAAGCATATGCAGCAGTTGGAGTGCAGCCTGTGATTTAACTCAGTGTTTCCTCTGCATCACTTTAAAGTGCTGGTGTGAGAAGGATAAAACAAGACACCTCAACAGTAAACAGTGATTAACACAACTTCACAACACCCTGTTGTTTGCCCACTAGGCTTTATCCAGCTGTGGTGCAAACCAACACTGCCACTGACTCCAAGAGATTATACATTTGGGCTGCTCTTCCCTCATTACTTGCCTATTTTATCCAGTTATGTTTTATTTATTAAGCTGATCTTTAAAATCTCTTGGTGTTGACTGTTCTACACCTTCAGTTCATTTTTTTTAATCCTACTCTTTTATGAACTGATTAACAAGACTTTTTTGCTCCAACAGAAAAAAAAATCAAATCTACGATATGGTATATTGAATCAAGTTGTAAGCACTGGAGTTTACCATATCTCTATTGAAAAATACCTGGTGTTAAACACCATCGTAGCACTTGTTTTAGTGTGCCAAATTTAATTATAATATTATAAACCAGATTAAAAAGGAATGATTTTACTGTAAAACCCAAATCTCCATATGAAAAATAATGACAAGCAGATCTCTCTCATGCTCCAATCAGTTTCTTAATTATAATTTTATTCTTCTAAGAAAAAAAGATACTATTTCGTATAATTTAATCTACTTTCCAGATAAAATTGTTAATGAAACATTGATTTAATCTCAAATATTCAATAGACCCCTTAAATTCTGATACAAAATATCTAATTAAAACAAATGAATTCCTTAAAAGAGAATGGTATAATAATTAGATGTATTATAAAGTATAGGCTACTCTGGTCTAGAACACACGCTCTTTAATTCTTACGCGTCTAGGTGTTCCCATTGACACATTCCAGATCTAAATTCTTTTTATATTCCTGTCTTCAAAAAATAATTGTTTTAGACATGTCATCATGAAGTGTTTATTCAAGTCACTATTTTCAATTATAATTTCAATATTTCAATATGTTTCAATTTCAATTATATAATTTCAATGCTCACACAATGGAGCAACAAATTCCTTTCTTGGCAACAAGCATCACTTGTTCAAAAATGGTATTTAAAACTAAGCACTAACCTTTTTGCATTTAGTGCTTCATGTGTCCAAAATTTCAGCTATATGTAGAGCTTCTGCACACAACTTACATGGGCAAATATAGCATTCTGCTCACCATAAAACCTCAGTGCAAAAATAATAATTGCAACTTTGAGGGCCAATTTGAGGACTCCTTAAGCATTTCTCTGAAAAACACAAGCAATTACAACTTATTTGGCAGAAAATTAGAACAGAGTTGAAGAACTGAATTTATCTGATGACACCTGACTGAACGATTTGCTTTCATACAGGACAGGTAAGCGGATTCTGTACTGTCCTGTGCAACTCCTTCCAGGCCACGGAAAAATCCTTATCAACCTCCTCTCCTCCTCCTCCTCCTCCTTTCCTTCCTCCATCCAGGTGAGGAGCAACCTTTGCTATCCTCAGCTCCCGCTTCAAGACTGAGATTTCCCTTCTGGCTATCCAGCAATAAGAAGAAAATCTGTACAAACTATATTCAGCAGAACCACCCAAGCCCCCACTGTGACAACATTTTTCCTTTTATACTTTCCCCAGAAGATCCAGGAGCCAAAACTGAGAGTTTAATATGATGTTCAGAATTTTTAATATTTTTAAAAAACACATTTACTCCATATAACGTCATATGCCATAGGCATGAGTGTCTCTTGATAGAATAGCCCTGAATAAGCATCAAGCCACATCACTCAGTTATTTAATCAGCAGACAGCTGTGACTCCTAAGAAGTTCAAATATGCAATTTACTTAATAGGCAAAAAAACATGGAGAAAGCAATAGATAAAGAGAAATAGTCATTCAAAGGCTAGATCACTGGAAGCAGAAATACACGGCTGTTGGGAGAATTTGAAATACATCTGAGCTTGCGTTTGATCCTCAGTAGTTCCTGATGTGGACCAACAAGGAAGGGAACTCGTAACGTGAACAGACATTGGCCTATTCTCCTCTAGCGAGCCCCAGGTTCCAACTTGATCTGTGTTCAAAGTCTGCACTATGGGCTTTAACAATACAAAAAGAGATTAAGTTAAGCAGGGTACTACATCTGGCTACTATAAAACTGTAACTGGCAGCCACACAGCACTTAAAGTATACTTGCAGATACATTAACTCACACGTGCTCCTTTTCTCTTACCCAGGTACGCCCAGCAGCACCTAACAATTAGCAGCAACATTTTGTGCGCTGGCATTCGCTTACACAGAGTGGAGGAGAGCTCCAGGCAAAGGCAGGGTGGGATGGCACACTATAAAATGGTCCTGCTAAAGGCATTATTGAAGGGAAAGTTCATCCTATGTGATTTAGAATAAAAGATCATCCGACGGGTTATTCTTTCATAAATCCTGAAATCCCATGCTACAAGGCAGTAGGTCTACTTCATATTGTCTGAAGCTAGCAGGCATTCAGTATGAATGTATTTTTTAGGTTGATTGGTGGAGTTTAAAATAAATCCATCAGCAAATGAGTCAAATTCTGCTTTACATTACCCCAGAACATGCTTAGTCCTGTCAGGACAGTTACGTTGCATTGCGGAGAATGGCATTTGGCCATAATGACTTGATGGTCTCTTTAGAAGGTAGAATTACTGGTGTCCATTCATTTCCCTTTCCCTGAAGAATGTAGCTTATTACTACATTACGCTACAGGGAGCAGGGGCCAAATCTCATTGTTACTCGTACCACCCATGTTGAAGATAAGCATAATGTCTTTGTAGGCGGAGTGTTTATGTTGGTCTGTGATATATAAGTGTAGTTGTTTGATACATGAATAACAAATGTGCTTCTAAAAATGTGTTTTTAAAAGGGTTTGAGACACAGTTCTGAGAGGTGAGGTGCATACCAAAATATCACATTCACAGTGGCAATGATGTGTAGCCAGACTTCTGAATTCATGTATTATTTCTTTCAAAAAACTTCACAGACCTAGACACACTTAAGTCTGTTTTCTTTGCCCCACTTGGAAGTTTTATTAGCTTTCTTCTGGGTAAGTGTAAGTTTGAAGTTGAATACTTTTCCTCCTCACCACTCCAATTGTACATTTTTTCCTCTAAACCATTAATCAAGTTTTCCAATGCCATGATTTTATATGGGTTTAATAGCCAAGGATTTGTAATTATTATAATTAAATATGGGAAGCATACTAAGGGACAGAAAGATTTGAGAAAGTGAATGCTAAAACAGATCTGCAAAACAAGCCAGCAAGAAGTAAATTAAAACATCAATGAAAGCTTCAAACACTTTGAGCTGCAAAAATACATTTCCTTTTTCACATCTTCAGTGCCAAACGTTGCCTGTTAAAACCAAGTGTTTGGGAAGCCAGACTTGCTCAATTCAACTCCGTTATGTGAAAAATCTAATAAAAACGAGGTCTATGTCCCATTTTCTCAGCTTTTCCAGTAGCCTGTTCGAAGAACTTTATCCCTCAAAACAACAGCTCCATCTAGTGGACTTTCACAAAATGTCAGAGCAGCCATCCAGCTGTCCTGGGGACCAAATTCAAGTTCCCCAATAATGAATGGTAATTTTTGCTGTACCATACTTCAGGGCATTGATTTTGGCCCTAGGGGTCAAATAAAACCCCAACGCCCTCCAAAGAGAACTGTGTTCCCATTCGCACGCTATGCTGCAGGATTGCTCCTTCCTTGCTCCACCCTGACTGTACGTGCAAAAGATAACTAAAAGCTCACCCTTTCCAGCTCTTTAGCTCTTGCAGAAGGAAGTCGTGAACAGAGGTACGTCAGAGACATTCTCCCACTTTCTGCACTGTGAAAATAACATATGTAGTTACTTTAAATGCATTTTGCAATGTCAAGCCTTACGATATCCCTGCACAGTTGGCATCACATTCATTATTGCTGGAGAAAACAGGGCACAGGGAGACCGAAGGTTAGTTCAGTTTCCTGGGGACGGGCACCTGCCCCCCTCTGAGAGGTGTCTGGGTGGCCTGTCAAGCCAGAGCTGCTGGTTCGGAAGGGCACAAGTCTCCCCTCATCCTGTATGAGCAGATGTTTTGGATATCCAGTGGCATCTCAGATGGCATTAGATGACTGTCTCGGACAACTGAATCAAGCCAGGTGTGAATTGTTTCGGGTCACACAGGAAACCTGCGACAAGAGTAGAAGGCAGGAGTCCCAATCACTAATCGCCTTCTCCAGCTGCTGCGTGCAGTCGCATCGATGGGAGACAGCACAGCTCACAAATTCCAAAGGTTCCAACTTTGCACCTAGGGATGTTACTATAGTTTTAATCCTGTTATTAAACACTGGATCACTATCCTGTTAAAGATATTTGGCTGAGTCTAAGTAGGACATCTATTTCAAAGATCTATAATTGCCAT
The DNA here is from genome assembly GCF_003343035.1 of Apteryx rowi. NCBI lineage: Eukaryota > Metazoa > Chordata > Aves > Apterygiformes > Apterygidae > Apteryx > Apteryx rowi. The sequence goes on from NW_020450816.1 coordinate 1,290,073, forward strand.
CTCAGGTGAACAGATGATAAAGACCAATGAAGAAGCTGAAAAGTTAATTGTAATAAATTGCATTGGCCAGGAAATCAACAACTTAAAAATATACAAGACTGAAATGATACAATTATAAAAGTATTTTTTATAATGGTTATTAAAAGTATAATTATGCAAAACTTAAATCCAACATCTTATACAACAGCAGAAGTTTACCTGTGGTTAAAGAATACAGCATGCGGGAATTCATGTAACTTGTTTGCCTTCGGAAGCACTCACTGTGTTCTCTCTCTTCGGAGCCTCCACAAACTGGGCAGGGCAGCAGGATTCACATGGCTCTATGAATGGCTTGCATGCATTCTGGGATGTGCATGTAGAGTCAGTAAGCTTGCCTAGTTGGCCTGGTTTTTCATAGTATTCCTATGTTGTGAAGAGCAAAAGGCACAACAAAGATGCATTCTATTTACAGTTTCCTTCTAGCTAAGTACATCAGAGCTATTCAAAAGCAGTTATTTGCAACTCTTGATAAGACCAAGGATTGCTTGTTAGAAGATGGGCAATTAACAGAAAAATGCAAGAAGAGGACTGAATGTTTGTGTGTGGTCCTAAAGAAAGCCCATGGGAGAGTTTGCCTCAACACATCAAGAAATCTGTGCAGATGAGCTTACTACCAAAGCCATAAGGGCCAAGGAGGAATTGACTGGATAAATTTATTTAATCTTTCCTCTCCTTTTTACAACACCAGCTGGAAGATCACAGCGAGTCAAATGAACCAGAGATTCAGAGTGGAAAGAGCACCCTTGAACTAAGTGACTGGAAATACTTTGGGGTATTACTATTCCAAAAGGAATTGTTTGCTTAAAGATAGATTATTGCTCTCAGCACCAGCTTTAAGGGTTTTGTACAAGCCAATGAAACACTTTCCAACTCGTTTCTTCTCCCACTCCTCCATGCAGAACCAGTATTTATTGTCTGTAAACACCACTACCTGCTGTGCCAAAGGATTCTGAGGAATGTTACTAAAGTTACTTCTTAGAAAATTCCTAAACTAAATACAAGAAACATGCAGGCAAAAATTTCACAAGACTCCAGCTTCTAACTGGAATCTACAATCCTCTGGCATCCATGTATAGCTGTGTTTTTTTTGTTTTGTTTTGTTTTCTTTTGCTAAGGTTTCTGGGGATAATTAGAATCCAGCTTAGAAAAGGAAGCCCTTTTTGGCAAATGTGTACCCTCTAGGAGAGGCAAGCATTGCATCACACTACATATAGAGTATTTGCACAGTGTTAACCCCCTGCCACAAGCAGAGAGAGGGCAGAGTCATACCTGACCCCACGCCAGCACTGAATCAGATGACTGTGCAGTGGAGCACATCCATAAGAAATGCTCCTCGAACCTGGGATACATGAAACTACATACACGATTTGAAGCACCGCTGCCTGAGGGCTGCATACCATGCTGAAGCCTGAAGAGTTACCATTGGGAGTGAGGCAGGGGTTCTACTGGTTAATATGCAACATCTTAGCATATACCCAGCAACTGATGCGATCAGTTGATAGCTGCCAGTCCTAAACAAAAAATAAAAATTAAAAAAAACCTAAAGCACACACAGTCAAACATGTAAGCTGTAGCCTGTTCCAAGGACAGGTACATGTAAAATAAGGACACCCCTGTCTGGCACTATCCCCAGCATTGCTGAGAGAATGGGTTTTTCAAGGGCTTAGTGCTGCTTCCTAAGATTTGTGAAAATTTGTTCAGCAAGAAGAAAGGGAAAAATAAAAGCATTTTAAAATAAATCAAAACCCAAAGATAGAGAAAAAGGGAATGTACAGCTTAGAAGCCACTCATCTTCCCCATCACCATCATAATCCCTGAAAGCAGGAAGAGATGTGGCATATTTGTTTTCAAATGGGATGATATTCATGCTAAGGAAGAGATGGGATGATGAAGGACTAAAGGGGGAGACAGCTTTAACATCAGCTACAGTCTAGCGACGGCCACTTAATATCCCTTCAGTAAAGGTCTAGCACTACACAGATAAGGCAGCATCCTTGGATGCTGCTTATTATGTTCCACTTTTTCAGAGAGGGCAGTGTGGTTTCTCTGTGAAGCCATCATGAAGATGACGACCGTGTCATGGAAACAACTTTGCAAAAATCCCCTTGCTAAATCACAGGAAGACAATCCTCAAAGCACTTCTGTCTTCACCTATGCTAACTTCAGCTTTTTCATTTTCAAAGCAAGAATTCTCATTATGTCTGGCATCAATAATCTAGATTTAACTGCCAGAACATCAATGATACCAACTCATTTATAACATTCTTCTGCTTTACTGATAACATTACAGATTTCCTCTGAATTAACCTGGATCTGAATTAGGAATGTCTCATATTTTACATGCACAGTCCCTCTGAAGTCCATAAGTTACTTCCCACAGGAAAGTTACATTCGCGATTAATTGTTTGAAGAGTTTGACAATGTTCACAGTAGAGATCAATCTGTACAGCAGTGACCCTATTTTGATATTCTTATTCAGGCAAAGTTTCCACTGATTAAAACTGAGAGATTAGACTCCATTGTTTGAACCCACAATGCATATGGCCATTACATTCTCTGTCCTTATTTTTTATGTATGAATACATGAATGCACACATATATTACTGACATTTTACATTTCTCATTTTGCTGCTCTGTCAGTATACAATTTCAGAGATGAAATGACTATCAAAAATATAAAATATGAAGTGCTAAACCCTCTAAATATGCATGGACTGGGCTTAATTTTACACATGAGATTATATTGTTTTGGTATAAATTCCCTTTGTGGTATATATTCAGAGTGCTGAATAAAGATGGAGCTTTCTTTCACTGAAACACAAATCAATTGTAAATACTAGAAAATGAACCTCTCATATTACTTGCATGTAACCTTATGTAACCCTGTCTTGTGTTATACGACCATAACGGAAACAAATATTGGTCACTCTTACCCACTTCTGTGTTTTATGGCATTATCAGAGAGCCTTCTGCAAGACAACAACTGTTCCTACATGAAGTAGAAAATATGAAACATAATATTCTAATGGAAACAATACATTTATCAGAAAAATATCTATACGGTCTGCAGTAGAACCACTCGGGCAGAAGCTGGCCATATGACTAACTTTACAAGATTTAGATCACACATACTGTAACATCAAAAAAAAATTACATTAACTTCAAAATTATCTGAATGTCCACAATGCACAGGATTTACGGCATTTGACAACACAGATGACCTGCATTTATTCTTTATGGTCTGCTGGCCTCCCTCAGAATAATTTCACCAGTCCTAGTATCTTAGGGACCAGGGACAGAGCTCAAACAAGGAGTTACCTGAGCAGTGGAAATGCTGAAGCCTGGTTTCCTATGGACTGGTCTTGTGTGGATTCTCTAATGTCTAATAAGCATTGAGTTCATGCTGAGATTTTCTTGATCTAATAGGCTCCTCTGTCTTTTACCTGTCTACCTTTAGGCAACTAAAACCCTTGAGATGTCCTGGCTTACTATCAAATTTGAGTCAAAGTGGCAAATATAAAAATTTCATAAATGTTATAAAGTTATTGGGGAAGGCCTGCTAGACACCCTCATATATGCACATAGCCAGCTGGGCCCTTTACCTCCCCATGAAAGGGTAAGGCAGGGTTGTGCCTCGCTGGGGGAACTCCTAATAACCATTCACTCCCTGGAACAAAGGGCTTGTGCCTTGCACAATGGAAATAAAGTCTGTGAGATGAGGTAATGGCCTGGGAAGCATTTGGGAAAGTCCGTTTTTATACTGTCCTTTGTCTGTCTTACTTCAAATAAAAGGTCGTTTAAATTGCCAGGAGTGTTTTTTCAGACTTGTTTGAAATTATGTAATCCTGCTGGTCCAGCCTTCCTCCTCATAGTGAGCACAGCCGTGTTACACCAGCTCTGCTAGAGAGGCATTAACCTTCTCTGTTCTGGTGAAACACCTCATGCAGTGGGGTGAAAGAGTCTAAGGAAGCAAAAGACATCCGATGGCCATGGCCCAGCACAACCTGAGCAATACTCAAAGGTACACAACAAGCCCTTCTGCAGCCTTCAGGCAAAGAGGAGACTGCTGTTTAGCTTTGGAGGCCCCTAATCCCAAAAGGAAAAACAGAAATGGAAAAACAGTACACTTTTGTAAACAGAACAGACTGCTTTGGAGCCCAATTAAACTGTTTCAATAAACTGAAAATAGTCTTATAAACAAGTAAATAAAATAAATGGAAATGCACTTTTCCCTGACTAGTGTATAAACAGAAAACAAGCACTAAGAAAGCAAGCATGGTGGTAGCTTTCTGAAAAGCTAGGGGGAGGGAATCAGCCCACAATATAAAGCATTCTTACCACAGGTAAAGTTTCTCAAGGCTGCAAAGACTTAAAGTAGAGCCTAATGAAGCTTGAAGTTCAGGTTAAAAAGAAATCTCCATTTTCTGTTACTGCAGCACTAGCCCCTGGGTACACTGATACTTCTGTTATGAGACTAGGTTAAAAGTTTTCGTAATCCTGCTCTGTTCTTGGTTTGGGACTAACAAACAAAGATCAGCCTCTAACCAGTGCTCTTGTGTGTCCTAGGCCATGGGGGGATAGCTGTACCTCAAAATATAAGAGGAGGAAAAACATGCTCTTAGGGGAAAGAACACGTATATATTTTGCTGTTCTAATCAAACCAGCATAAGTGAACATTTGTTCTATATGATATAAATATGCAACTATGCAAGCAAATGTGAACTGGGATGTGTTCACATGTCTATCAAGTTCAAAACTTGCATGTATAGTCTATAGACTACCCGGAAGAACCTGCAGTATCTACATGCATTTCCTTCTACAGGTCAAGGAAAACCTGTGCAATTTAACAAAGCTGGAATTAGCATGGCTTTACAGACCTCCACTGTATTTCTATGGATTGTAGAACTAAAAAGTCTGTAGAATTTCAGAGGATGATCTGTAGAAATCTAAAGTAACCTGAAGAATTTAATGGAGATTATATGCTTGCAATTGAAATGTAGTATTCTTGAAAAAGATGACAAAAATGAACAGCATCTACTTAATAGTCATGATACACTGTGTCAGTGATATGCACTATCTAGCACACACAAATCAAAGTGCAATATGTTTGTATTATTGTCTTTTCAGATGAAGAAAGGCTCGTAGTCTTCATAAAATTAAGCAGTTTTAAAACATAATTAAATACTGCTCAAAAACAATGTTTACATTGTTTTGCTACAAAAATGATGCTTACATTTAGAACTAAACAAAATTGGGCAAAACAGACTGAATGAATCAGAACAAACATGAAGGTTTTAAAGGCATGTTTCCTTCTTATTAGTATCCTCCTCCCTTGTACTAATCAAAGGTAGTTTCTTTGCCTTTCCCATGTCTCTTATTTGTGTTTTCAGATACAGATAGCCTCACATGCTATCGCTTGAATGTTATCATTCATCAAGGAAAAAACCTCTTATTAATCAGAATTCAATTATTTGGAAGTTTCCCGTTGGTACGGCACTAGTTTTACAAGTTCTCTTCAAATGGGAATTTTACTTTCCACAAACCTCACTTGACTCATAAAATGCAAATAGATGGTTTTCTGTGACTCAAAAGTAAAGGATTTCAGAGGAACGAGCATGAAAACTGGAGCCCGTCATAAGCATCTGTGGAACAGCAGGAAGTTATGGTAAGCTTGTGAATAGTAGCACTGTCTAAGGCTCTCCATAGGAATACTATTAAATTAACAGCACATTCAGATTAATTTTTTTTTCTGGAAATATTTTTTCAATTGCCCAACAGGTATCTTGCAATGCAGAATTGAGGTTCACAGAGGTCACCCTGTAATGCACTAGGTTTGATTTTGTGGTGAGGTTTTCTGTTTTTGTAGCTTTTTCTTAGCTGTGCATCAAAGACCTGAATTAATAATCTATCAGACAGAAACAGAAAAACAGCTACAGTGCTCTGACCCAGCCTCACCCAAATCCTCAGAGAAGTCAGATGTCTCTTCAGAAATTATGGATAGTGAGATATTAATATCACACTGTTTGAATTTTAATTGTTGTTATTATGGATTAGGAACAATCCCTGTGAGCAACTTCCTTTGCTGGCATGATTGGGCCAAACTCAAGCCTGGTTTAAATTAATTATAATGCAATATTCATGCCTCAGACTTGAATTTAGCTAGTTCTCTTCCTTTCTACGGTGAGGACATCACTGGAGTCTCCAAGTTTCCTTTCCGGTACCCCCATCTTTACTAACCCTTGACTACAGGGCAATTATAACAGGGAATAAAGCAATCCTTCACTTGCTACTGAAAATAAAATAGAGCAGCATCATAGCAGTTCATAAATGACAGGGTTTTTTTCTGCACAGGCATAACATTCCTTTCTAAACAGAAGCTGAAAATATGGGAAATTAATTGGTCCTCCAAAGATGTTCTGGTGTCTGAACGGGTCATTTATGCAGAAAGAGTTTACTATGAAATATCCTGCTTTTTGATTGTTGAGGACCATGTTTTTCTGGCATTATTGCTAGGCCGTCAGGTCAGCACAACAAGTACTGTTTCTTCTGGTATTTTATTCCTACAGATTCCACATTGGATCATGACTAGAAAGAACACACAGCAAATGTGATGTTGTAGAGAAAGAGGGGAAAAAATAGGAATTACAAGATGACCAGTTCATATTTCAGTCTTTAGAAACATACAGCTCTTACCCAATTCTTATCACAGCAAATAATCTGGCTGGTACTATATACCTAACCTTAAGTAGCAGTCCTAAGTGACTGCTGTATTTAGTTAAACAGCTGGTTTTCTGAATAACTTGCAGAGGACCTGCATTTGTGCCAGTTCTACACAGCGCAATGTCATTGCCTCAGATGGATTAACTTGGGATTTACACTACAAAGAGCTGAGATTCAGGATGCCTGAATACAGGGAGGCACAAAATGGAAACTTCTTCCAAGACTGTTAAAACATCTCCCTCTCTCTTCCCAACAAAACCAAATAATTGAATGAAATGAACCAAACTGATGAGGAAAATGCCAATAAAAGACCTTTACTCTTCCATCAAAGCTGTAACTTCTCTCTTAATTTATGCTATATAAGCACTGGTGGCACATATCCTGCCTTCTAATCCATGAGTTTTCCCTTCTCAAAATCTTGTCCATCAGCTATAGGAAGATTCCTGAAGCTTACTGCTCTGATACCTTTCATTAGACCAACAAATTTACAGTCTACATTCTTGGCCTTACAAGATCTTAATTCATATATGGATCAACAAATTGCACCAGTAAACATGTTTCATAACAGACCCTCTCTGTCTGCCCTCATTACCCTCAGCCTTGCTCTCCCCAAGTGCACAACTGTCACCACCAGCGTACTTCATGGTCTGTGGCTAGCATGAGCCCTTTGCTCTTGCATAAGCAGCCCTTGACAGGAAGCACCTGGGTGTTCCCCATTTATAGGGCAGGTGGAAGAGAAGCTGTTGCTGTTGTAAGTGAAAACACAGAATTAGCCAGCATCCTGGCTCCTGGTGAGAAAGTGTTTTATTAATCAAAAAAATACTTTACACCCTGTGGTGTCTTATAGACCTTTAAACTTGCATCTGCAAAAATCAGAGAGAAATTCTTCTGTCATTCTCATAACAAAGTTAAAATACAGAAACCTTTTTTAAATCTTGAGTTTGTTTTTTTTTTTTTAAACAAGAGAGAGAACTTCAATTTGAGTAGAAATACTCTCCAAGCTCAGTTGCAGGGTGGTATAGGCAAGGCAATGCTAGCAGTATTTCCAGCTCATTAGGGTAAGGCTCTGCTCCCTGTCTGTTATGGGGGGCGAAAATACAGGGAGCTGGAGCAACTGAGCTTTGCTTGACCAAAAGTTAGAGTCATATGATAACAGCTTTTTCTAAGTCTATTCTAGAATACAGAAGGGGAAAGGAAGATGAAGACGGGAAAATTTGGGCTTCTCATAATCCTAATTCCCCTAAAACGTGGTGTAAAGGAAAGTTAGATGCTGACCGAGTAATTACTGGGTGGAAGTTGGAAGTATGACAGGGATCTAATGAAGTGCAAGTCTTTGGGTGTGGGGAACCTGAGCCAAAGGGGAGAGTGCCTTCTTTCATCCACAGTATTCATGATGCATTTCTAGTTTTATTATTTATATAATTCACTTCATCTCAGAAAAAAATATTTTTGCTAATGAGGTGTTCTTGCTATAATTCATGAAATTACATATAACAACATAACACTTTGCATTGCAGAAGATAACACACTAATTCCTCTTATGGGATTTTAGAATGACATTCCTTGCAAGGAGATCTAGAAGACAAAGCCTTGAATTTCTCCAGGAGATATTCATTTAACAAAGCAAATAAGAATGGTACATCAGATTATGAAAGGCCACTGCAAACAAAGAAGTGTTTAGACATCAATCATACAGAGAAGAAGTTTGGAAGTGGGAAGAGATTTGAAGGAAGAGGAAAGTGTGTCTGATAGGTAGAACTTGAAGACTGTGCAATAGCAACATTTTATCATGCAAGATGCAATAGCTATGAAAAGAAAGGGGAAAGATAAGAAACTGTGAGGGACCAAGAGAAGTAAATACCAAGTGGGAGATAAAATGAGAGATGTAGATTGGTTATTTGGGCAAGAACTATAATACTGATGCAGTAGAAGATCAAAAACAAGTGAATGTATTAAAGGAAGAAGGTAACGTGATCCAAGATTTTGCCTGTAATCTTTCAAATCATCCTGAGTTGTGGTATCTAGCTTTCCTACTACAGGATAGGAAAATGTGTGTATTTGAGACACCCCTGTGTGCTTTGCCTGCAGTCTAATCAAGATTCCACATCCGCTTGTATCCAGAACGGAGACAATTAAAACAGCTCCCAACTTTTACTGACAATTTCAAAGTAGTAGTTCGCCTTTCCTAAAATGGATGACAGCCTGAGACTAAAGAGGGATACTATTTAGTGATTTATAATCACAGACAACTTAGTTATTATCAGTGAAACCTTAATATCATACCACACAGTACATATGTACAGAAGTAGAAAGAAATATGTATAGAAACAGAAGGTAATAAACTATGGCACTACTGTCACTAAATAGCACTTCAGGCCTTCAGAAGATAAACACCGTTTTAAAACAACATTAATTTTTTGAGAAGCACAGAGTTTGAAATGCCTAGGAACTGAAACAGTGGTGAATCAAAACAAACAACTTATGTCAGTAAAACACTGGTGTCGCATTGGCCTAGCTCCATAAAAAAATTAAAAGATAGGACAAAGATTCCTAGCAGACCCCAAGCTTTCAACTACCACATTTGTTTTAACGACTCCATGAGTTCAAACATGTGTTCATATTTTAATGTTGGATAATTACTGTTATGGTAATCAAAACATCATTTAGTGAACCCAGCATATGATATTGGAAATAACATGAAGATAATACTGGAGGCAGATAATTTAACCTCGCATATGATTACTTGCTCTTATTTATAGAAATGAAAAATTCTCCACAAGATATTTAGTATATAATGCTGCATCCATATGGAAAAAGTTCAATTTAGAAAAATAGTCAACAGAAACCCATGCCAAAATGAACATTAAATGTTCTCTCAGACTTGTTATATAGTAAAATTTCATGTATCTATTAGATATCATAACTTGTCACTCAGAATCCATATGAATTTGTATCAACACGTATGCTTTCGCCAGAAGTAACAAAGCTTTCCAAGGACAAAAAGACATTTGGGACCCCCCCTCCCCGTCAGTTTAACACTCTGAGTAATCAGTTTCATTAAGGGTCAGTTCTTCATTATTTATTTAAAAATGTAACACCTTTTCAGCATTCTTGAAATGGCAATTGAGTTCTTATAAAAAAGTAGCACTTGGATATTATTTAAGTTCCTGTTGCATCACACCTAGTAAGAAGACTGGCCAGCACTGACATAGGGTATGTGTACATGTGCATCACATTAGGAGTTGTGCTAGACAAGCAAAAAACAGCAGCTGATATGGTAATATGCATTTATCAATTGCCTTGTGGGAGGAGGAAGGCTGGAAGTCAGAGCTCTATAGTGAACCAGGAAGTTTTAGGGCTAGTACATATCCCTTTAAAATACTGAAAGGTTTTGACATGAGACCACTCTATGCTTGTCCTGCTTCTTCAGTTCTCTCCCAAAGCATTCAGTACTGGCCACAGCGACAGACAAGGGCAACCAGGGGGTACTCACACCCCTCTGGTGTAAGCCCTTACTGCTTCAGGTATTCAAGTAAGTTCCTCGCCCAGTTAAACCAAAGTTTTACCAAGTTTTCCTTCACGAGAAGTCTCTGTGAATTGCTCCGCTAGCAATTTGCCTAGTAATCCTAATATTCCCAAACCCTGAACAGTTCCTACAAAAAATGGAAGAGGAAAAAAAAAAAATCTTTCACAAACATATGCCATGAGCCCTTACTGTAAAATTCATATCCTTACTCACCACTGATACACCAAAATACTGGAGAAAGCTAAACTGAAAGGCTCATATGGCCAATTTGGCAGGTGTTTGGAAAACAAAACATAAAACAAAGACTGGGAAATGCCCAGAAGATTCCTTAAAAGGTTACAGGAAGAACTGGGAGTGTTGATGCTCAGTTTCAGCAAAGCTAGGGAATGGCAAAATTCTTATTTTGAGTACTATAGTTGCTTCTAACTAACATAACTCACCCCCTCAAACTTGCCTGGGCCACTGAAGAAACCAAATCCTTTGGACTATTCGAGTCTGACAATGCTAATTCAAATAGATGACAGCACCTGCATTTGGGAAACATACATCATTATAAGAAAATTAAGAGGAAAGAGCTATAAAGACCTTTTGTATTAATTAAAAACACAAATTTTCTAGCATACTGTGCAAGCGATACCTGACAATTAGCATTATTAGGATCCGCATGAGTCCAGGTTTACAGCATTGGGCCCAAGCCAGTTAAACATTAAAAGCCTGTGACTAAACCAAGAAAACAAGATAGCCCTACAAACTCTGTTTTCTTACTGTGAATGGCTCATGTTGAATCATCTGCTCGGCCAGATAATGCTTGCACAAATTATAAGAAAATGAACTGAGCTCCGCAAATGGAAGGCAAAATCTTCACAGTTAATTGGGGAGAACAGTTGAAGGAAATGAAATGGGGGTTTGTTGCCTCTCACACCAGCTACACAGAGGCTCGTCTGTTTTGAGACTTCACTACATCTTTGAGCGTGGGGTGCTCTACCCACAACACTGGTCACGTGCTGAGAGCTTGCACTGAATTAGGTTACGTTATAACTGGATTTTCCAAAGGCACTGCATTAGCATTTTCCATGATCTCACCCTTATTAGCCAAATTACTAATCAGGAGTAGCACAGTTATATTGTTTGCTAGTTAAACTGTCTGCTGCAATAGTGTCTGCTAGCCAACTCCATATTCATGCAGAGATAAAACTTGTATCTCTAATGGTGACTTGGGAGTTTATTCTGTTGCTAATGTTGCTGTCAAATTCCAAAAAGCAATTTCTTCCTGGAGACTGGTTCACTTGGTCCTTTGCTCATGTTCTTGATTTCATGTCACATGTTAGGAGTGCTCCATTTCTGTGATCAGTGTAGGCAAAAGCAGCACTGCTGTGAAGTTTAACAGCACAAAAATTCCTTCCCATGGACTGTTCCCCACTGCGTCCAAAATAAAATGTTGAAAATGTTTAATTCTTTGAGGTTATTATTTAAATGGAGAGGCCTTTGTATGTTTATGGGAATGGAAGTACCTGTTCTAAAGGCAGAAATCGCATGTGCAGACAATCTCTGACCACTCTGTCTTTGCACAGCTCAGGTGTTTTTAATGGAACTTCAAACTCTCATTAACTACTTCGTTATCAGGAAACTACAGAGGACATCTCACATGGCTTTCTCCTTCTGGTGCAAAAATCTCGGTTCCTTCTTTCAAGTGGGATTCCAGTTGGTTCTGGTACCTACCTTCCAATAACTGTCCTGTTAAAGCCTGAAGGGAAGAGAAAATCCTGCAAGCAGATTATCAAGCAAGGTTTACTGAGCATCCATCACCATGACTTTCTGAAAAGTTTCATAGTCTAAATACAGGTTCATTTAGAAACCCAGGTTTTATTCTCAGATTACAGGTCACACAACTGTGTTCAGATTCACTACAATCAAATTCTTTACTAGATTCATCTGGAAATATAAAGCCATTTTCACTGAGAAGTTAAACCCATGAAATATTTCTATTAACATTCTATTGATACAAATAAGTACACAGAAAAAATCTGATTATGTTTTTCATATAATTTTGGAGCCAAATCAAAAGCAGAGCTGGCCTTGACTCAAAATGGAAGTAGGCACCTTTTATCTGGCATGACATCTGTAGTACCCTGATTACAATTATACAAGTGTGTTGTAACATTAAACAGTAAAACTGTTTTCCTTTTTATCAAACAACCAAGAAAAAAAGTACAGAATTCAAGATGGTACATCAACAAATCATTCCCAGGAATCAAATAAAAAAGGCTGCAATTCTCAAACAAAAAATATCACAACACTATAGGGCTTAAAGCTCTTGAATTCAAAACAGATGTGACAGTCTCTGAATCCCCAGCAATAGCTGCATCTTTTATCATAAGGCATTTTAATAGATTCTCATAGCCAGCACAAACAGCATCTTCAGAACAAAGGGCGGTAACGCTTCCCAGCAGAGTTTAACTGGATCCTGAGGATCACTAGCCTGAATGATCTGCTTTTCTATTGTTCTCGCAAGGATTTCACCAGGCATAAATAATATGTACTGCAGAGATAAGAAGCTAGGGGCAAAAAAAACCAGAACAAAACAGAATAATGAAGTTGCAAGACTAGTTTGCAGCCTTTGGTCTACGCTTCTCCAGGTCAGAGGTGGTCAGGGATGGGCTCCTTTCTCCAAGGATGTATCTGCAAGTAAATCAATACAAATTATTTTGGCATTAAGAAGCACAACTCTCTTATGATTAACTTCCCCCTCTTTTCTGCTTTTTTTCTCCCCCTTTTTGCAGTCAGTATTGTACATCATTGCAAGCCTGCAATCAGGGCAACACAAATTATAGTAAGTATAAAGAAGCAAGAGAGGGTAGGGATATCACACAATGAGCCAATAGTCTCCATCTATCTCTTTACTGTGATCTGTTCCTGAGGATACTTGATATGGAGCAAACAGTAGGGTCTAATAACCAAAAGTCCTCATGTAACCCTTTTAGACCTCTAAAAAGAATGGCTGACATTTGGAAGTGCTTGTTAAATATAGATTAACACTAGCTGCACCCAAGAGAGCAGATAAGGAATGACAGAGGGAAGAATTAAGTAGTACTACCTACTGTTAATTAGGTGTCTGTGGTTCAAACATGTTTTTGATAGTAACTCACTTGAGCTAGGAAAACAAAATATAATTGAAAAAAGGAAATATGCTATTGCCAATGTAACACATACTTCCTTCCTGAAGTTTCAAATGAAACTCTTGACATGCTGTAACACATCACTACTAATACACACACACACACCACACAAGTGCAGAGTACTTTGCTCACAAGAGAAACAGTAAGAGTAAAATATTTCCAGCAGTATTCTGAATTTGCCTAAGAGAATTGCTCTGCAGCTGCTACACAGTAACCCCATCATTCACTTCTGAATGCACCATGCTGATGATATCCAATGTTTGATATATGAAAGAAAATTTGATCCAAAACATCCACATTTGTAGCAAATAGCAGTACCACCTGAATTATTGATTTTGGTGACATCTTTTTCTTTGCAGGTAGTATCTAGAGCTATAATTCATGTTATTTGTCCATGAAAGCCAGGAAGAGCACCAATTAGCAGACCCATTCTTTGTGCATGAGTGAGATAGACAAAGTGATAGAAAGACACAGGTATTTACATACATGCATATATATATATACACACACACCCCTGAAATAGGAAGATTTTCCACAGTTCACATATCCATTGGACTACTATATGTTTACACCATGGCACACATCTCAGTCTTGATTGCCACAGAATTATTTAGAAAATAAAGCTTTTCCAAAGCAACCAATGATTTGATAGAAGTATGAACAGGTACACTTAGACCCTGTAACTCCAGTTTTGCATTTACAGAATTCCAGATAACTCTGATCATATACCTTATGAAAACTCCTTCTGTTTATTCTCAGCTTCCAAATTACAAAGCTCTGTGGTATCAGCATTGACTGCCATAAAAATGAATATGCAACAAAAATGAGCAATGGCTTTCAGGAAGCAAATAGTAAGAACAATACACTATTCTGGTCCTGATTTTCCAGCATCTTCTCTCTTTTACTTCTTTTTCAGTCCTTTCCCTGCCAGAAGGGGGTCCGTAGCATCCCACTGCAGAAATTTGAATCAGCATAACAAATGCAGAGCCAGCTTAATTTCATTTCAAATTAATAGCCCCCCATAACAGAAGACAGGGTGAAACAAAACCTTTCTAGCTAAGAACGTGTTCCAAGTTTCACACCAAATGACAGTATTCATATAACAATATAATCTGAAAAAAGTAGGGGACCTTGATTTTCAGACTCCTCAAGCAGCACTGCAGCGGGGGCAACCTGCAATTAGTTTTGTTTCTTCCCAGTCCTGAGGCCCACTGGGTTTCATACCATCTCTGGGACACACTCAAGTCACCCTTCTTATGGACCTAATTATGCCAGGATGCCACTGGCCCCAAAAGTTTTTGTCCAGCTGGTACAAACCAGCAGATACCACAACATTACAGGCATGGTCTATCACAGAGGAAGGCAAATATGAATATACCATGTAGTTCCCACAAACAATCTGTCTCACCTAAGCAAACATTAAACATTAAGATAACCTTCTGGATATTTTGCAATAGGAGATGGTTTCAGAACCTAGCACAAAGTACTTTTATTCTTAAAATATGTAAAATAGGCAAAGGAATTTGGACTCTGTATAACTAGGATAAGCAGAACTTGGCAATTACTTTAATGAACAAATGGGATGGAACTAATTTTTAAATCTCTTCCTTAGATAATCAATGAGAAACTAAAGATATTTCCAGATAGCAGATGCATGCTTCATCAAGTCAGCAGGAAAGAGAATGAGCTAATCAAAACAACCACCATGTAACCTATCACTAGAATGCCACAACTAACGTTGCCTTCATAGCAGAGAACTCCAAGTTCCCTTAAATGCCTTGATTCTTCCTTACATTTCATTCTCAAAGAAAAAAAAAAAAAAACCTGCCGGTGTGTTTGAACCTTTTAGAAATCTAAACATCTACTGAAAAAATAACAAGATATAGGTAAATCCTGATACATTGTTTCATAGAAATAAAGTCATACTGTTGTTTAAATTACATATCCTGTTCCTCTTTGCCTGGTACTCTGGAAAACTACAAAATTTTCTGTGATCTTTAGCTCAACTTTATTTTTGCCTTTCAAAAAAAAAAAAAAAGGCAAGTTCTCATGCTTCTGGAATTAGAAATTGTGCGTGCTGAGTGGTCTTTTTGTTGCATTGCAGTAGCAGAAATCAAGTTGGATCAGGAAGAATCCTAAAAATAATCAAATTTTCATTCCCAGTGGGACAGTAAGCTGCTAATTAAATACCTGTCTTAACTAGCATGGAGTACAGATGATTTCTACTGTAATGTATGCAGTGAGGGCAAGCTAATACCACAAATGTTTAGGATTTCCCCCCCTGCCCCAGGAAAATTAAGATGTCAGTTTATTAAGTTTCTTCTGTCGGGTTTTCATTGAAGACCTCCATAAACCTTTTTTTTTTTTTTTTTTTTTTTTGCAGCTTTTCATTCCTCCCTCTCTTCCCCCACCCCAGCCAACTATTATTATTTTCAGTGGAAAACAACACACTTCCCCCTCTTCTTTTTCCAATTAGCTCTAATTATAACAATATTAGCAGTAAAGTAGGTACCTTGAGGGCAAAAATCTGGAAAGCAGCAGAGCATGAAAGAGAACAAGAGACAATATTATAATGAAAGTAGCATCATGCTTCTTAAAGTGCTCATGTCAGCATCCCTAGGGCTTTACAGGTTGAGTGCTGCTCTTCTTAGCTGTGCCAAGATGAGCTGGTCACCAGCTGCCCTCACCTCTCTCTCAGCCCTCCACCAGGGCTACCCCTCGAGCTGAGAGAGAATTGAAGGGCTAAGTTTTGGCTTCTCCCTGTACCTGGCATAACTGGATTCAAAGTCAAAATGTACAGTTTAGGTCAAAGAAATTCAGTAGTGATATCAAATATTCTGAAGAGATAACTATAGTTCTTGAATACATGTATTGAGATCAGTAACTGTTTCTGCTGAGAAAACAAATACAGTAAGATTAATTTTGCAAGTGAAAGAGGTAATACATGCCAGCACTTATGGCATGCAAAAAGGTTCTTGTTTTCTGTAAGCTTTGAGCAATAAACTTCTTTTCCAGATAATTTTTGATTAAAAGAATGGGTTCAGGGAAAATCTCCAAAACCCAATCTTTTTTCAACTGTCTTTTCAATTTTGCACAGTTGGATAAGGAAGGAAGTCAATACTGCTTGCCAAATAAAGTGACATTAAGTACACTTGCTGGAATTCTTTATGCTTTGCTCCAAAGAAAGAAAGAAAGAAAAAGAAAGAAAAAAAACAAAAAGTAATTCCAGCTATGCTGAGTGATAAGAGCACAGAGGGATTGAGGAGCTGATTTCCCTCCAAGAAATAATACCAGCATAGCTGATGGAACAAGGCTAAGCTGGAAGAATTTGAGTACATCTTCAGACTAGGTTTTCTGCATAGCAAAGTATATGGGGAAAGACCAGGCCCAGAGGCAAGAAGAAAAAACTATCCTGTTGGAAATACTCTGCTGGTGCAGTGAGACAGCATCTCCCTTCTTCCTTAAACTCTATGTCTTCCATCATTTACCTTTATACATTGCCCTTCTCTCTTCATTGTGACCTTCAAAGAATGCCCTTTTTGCTTTTGAGAGCCTATAATCCTCTCTGCAGCCTGGTGGTTTCCCTATGAGGACCACCTGAATGCTCCTTCCCTGGCAGCCTGATCACTGTTGCAGTCCATCTTTGGAGCATGACTGGACATGCTTCCACACAAAATGTCCCCATCCATCTCGTTGCCTGCTTTCAGCTAGAGTATTTCATGTATGAGGAGATCAGTAAACCTGAATACAGCCCACACTCTTCAGTTTGCAACTGCCTGTTGAATATTTCTGGATTCAGTTCAGATCCCAGTGGTGGAGTGGAGAACTAACCTCTTCATTAGACTGCACTGTGAAAACACAGGGAGAGCAACAGGTAAAAAGGACGCAGGTTAATCCCTTGGCTTCCTGTGGCTATGCAAAGCATTCAGATGGCATATAACTTAATCCTGTAGTGCAGCCTGGCATGAAAGCCACCCCAGCCCATGGGCATGCCCTCAGACTGCATTTCACCGCAAATGTGCAAGGGCATGCAATATATCAACTCATTAAACACATTGTGAAGGAGAGAAATCTTCTCTTATCCTTTTTTGAAAATTATATTCTATGTGATCAGTAACTCTCCATTGTCTTGTGCAACGCCTGGCAGCTCAAAGTGTCTCCAAGTTTCCATGTTTACCAATGGAGAGGCTGTGATTTTTAACCTATGGAGCCTAAGGAGCTTTGGGTTTCTGGGGTCCCAAAGCCACGTAACTGATGGATTCTTTGTTAATATTTAAGTAAACTCCCCAAAGCCATAGACATGATTTTATAAAACAAGCTGGGTGATCAATATAAAGTAGCCAAAAGATGATTACAAAAGAAAGCTTGATTTAGGCCAGCACAGATCTCTATCACAAATTCTTGCAGCAAAGGTAGTGTCATTTCATGGCAGGCTTGTGCTGTAGTCCTGTTCCACTAGGCAAGCAGCTTTTAAGGAGCCCAAAATTAAACTGGACCATCTCTTATTCTGTCCCTGTTAGGCAATGTATTCATCTTGCGTGGAGAATTAGAAGTATTATCAGCCAGGCCTCTCACTGATGCTCAAAAATGCTTTCATTTTCTGGAACTCTTTTCCAGGACATTTTGTGCCAAGAAGCTGTTCTTCCTGTTTCTGGCCTTCCTATGGGAAGTCTCACTTCTCTCATTTTAACTAAGCAAGTGCAGTTCAATTATGGTTTACTCTGCTTGAAGTTCCTCCTCCAACCCCTTATTATGATTTCACCTTAAATTCTGAGATCTCGAGTCTTTTCTTCTGCTCTCTCTTTCTCAGCTGGGAGTTCATATTTTAGTTATTTTTCTCTAAAGGTTCCCATTTTCCCTGATCCATTTCCTCCTTCAGGAGACACACATACATTGTCTTTTACTAGCTTAAGAGTTCTTTACTGCCACAATTCCAATAGGTTGAAGTATTCATTGTTTTGTATTTTGACTGCATTTGACTATATTTGATGTATTTGATATATTTGACTGTATATTCTGACTGTAATTTTCTTTGGGGAGAACTAACTTCTGGTCAAAGAAGGCATTTCAAAAAAAAAAAAGGGGGCAACTACGGACAAAAAAAAAAAAAAAAAAAGATAAAGGTATTTAAATCTTAATTACCAAAACTGAATATAAAGAAAAGCCAAGCCTTACCCACAGAATCCAGTCCTGGGCCCCAGAATGTCTACAGATAGCCAGCAGTTTTTATTTTACTTATTTATGCATATGTGCAAGTAAAAATTGTAAGTAAATGCAAGCATAAAATGTGTACCAAGAAAACTAGTTGTGTTTGGACACCTGCACATATTCACACATGCACGCACACTCCTAACAGTAAATTTCCAGGCTATACTTGAATCAAGGAGGGGATAAGATACTTGAGCATGCTGTTGCGCCAAGCTCTAAACTCTGTTCAGGGACTCCCAATGCTGACATGATTTCAAGGCTGAAGACTGGTCTCCCCAGTCCCAGGTGTCAGCCTGTGGCTTCTCTGGGAGTAACTGGCTCTCTTTATAGAGTATCTTCATCCTTAAGTACTGAAAGGCCTACAGACCCTTCTTTTCATCAGGATTAAATCCTTAAATGGCCCATAGATACTTAGCTGTAAAAAACAGAGACCGATCACTAAAACCAACACTTCAGGATTAAGACCTAAAGACCCCTTTCAGCAGGAATAAATGCTTAAATGTCCTGTAGATACTTAGCTGTCGAAGACAGAGAGAGACAGATTACTAAAACCAACAAGAAGTGTAGAGTAGCTCCAAGGTGTTTCAGTCAAAGTACCAAGGACTGCACAGTCCCTCACTGAACCTCACTTCACTGAAACACTTCTGTGAAAGGAGCTGATATAACCCTGTTTAAATAAGTAGCGATGTTCACTGTTCCAAGCTCTAAAGTTTGGGTTTTTTTGCATAAAGCCACATTTCATAGCTGTAATCTTAGCTGCTTTCTCCCTTTAGCTCCGCTTTGTTCATGAAGCTAAACTGCAAGGATTTCATTTAGACAATTACCATGTGTTGCTACTGTGGAACACTGCTTGTTCATCTTCATTTTGTAAAAAATGGCTTAACAGAAAAAAGGGTAGAGAAGGGTTTTTTTTGATTTTTTTCATTTTTCCCTCCCCCCCCCTTCTTCTCATCCTTCCTTTATGCTGAAGCCTCTCCTAGCCTAATTAGAAAGGGCTCCAAACCAGAAAAGCACCAGATCCAAACCATCACCCCACTGTAAAAGTTCAAAGCTAGAAACAACACCGTTTCTCAGGTCTATGCATAAGTGATCCTCTGCCTACTACCAAAACACAGGTATGTGGGGAAAATAAGAGACTAGAATAGAAAACTTGGAAAATAAGGAATGAAGTGGGGAGAAAAAAGTAGGATAGATCAAATTTCTGTGGCAGTTTTAAAAATATTTCAGTAATTATCCTATTTCTGTGCTAATACAGTAAAAGGTGTGTTTCTTACAGAAAACAAAGACAAAGCAGTTTGTATTTTAAACCAGGCTTCACAGAGGCAGCAGGCCTCTAAGCCTTCTTTGAACTTGGCAGCAGCTAAGAAAAGTAGTGCCAGTGACACCAAAAGTACAGAAATGGCTACATGAGAAGCAGAAAACATGAAATTACAGCTAGCAATATTAACAGAGCATTGTTTAAGGAGATGGAAGTAGCAGCAATGTGAACAGAGGCTAGATTCATAGGGTTTTTTGTTTTTTGTTGTTTATTTAAGTAATGAGTGCATATTTATCTTTATTCTTTCCCTCTGACAGTTTCCACAGTCTTTTACCATGAAATGATCTGCCTGATATCAAGGAGGATCACACTACATAACTTTAGGCACCTTTTTTTGATCTCTAAGAGCCTCTCACTGTAGACAGCTAAAAGATCACTCTGAGCACACAGGCCCCTAACTACACATGGACAGATCTGTCCTCCTCAGAGGAGAAAGTCCAACCCTCTGCATGCCATGAAGTAAAACAGATTTGGATTACAAAGCTGTGGCTTAAGTTTGAATGCCAGCTCAAATGCTCCGAATCGCCTCTGGACACTTCCTTCATGCCGGTTATAGGAGAACCTGAAGATCCTAAGTTAGATGCCTAAAGAATTTGGTATAAATGCATTCCTCCCATGCAAAGGTGGGGGGGGAGGAGGGGGGACAAGGTGGCCACAGACTAGGTGTGGCCACACAAAGCTGCACAAGAAAGCCATGAATCCCTCCTTGGTGACATATGACTTTGCAGTCCCAATGGCATTTACAGCAAACTAGATATTGAGTCCTTGGCCCACAGCTAACTAGAGGCAGTGTAGAGGCTCTCATAAGATTTCAGTGATCTTTAAAACAGGTTTTTATATTTCATTTGTGTTCAATTCTAATGTTACAGTTTGTGACCCATGTTTTGTAATTATTCCTTAAACAAAATACCCATCGTCAAAGGGAAATTTGTTCAGGTAAGGAAAACTAAAGGGTTTACCCTAAAAACAATCTATGGAACTAGTAATTCTAAAAGAGACTGCCTCATGCCTAAAAGTTACTGCATTGGTGTTTAGTTTTTCAGTAATGAAGCCCTGGCTCAGAAGAGAGAAGATTTAATGGTCAGTTTATCATCTAATGAGAAAATGAAAGCTGAGAAATGACACTCAGGAATGCTGCTAAGCATACTAGCTGATTTAAACCCACCATTGTAATTAACACTAGTCCAAAATAGAACAAAGAAATGGAAAAAATATTAAGAATACTTTCATCATGTATTCATGGAGTTTCTATCTTTGAAATCTTGCTCAAAATAAATGTCATAAATAAAGATTTAACATAGGTTACTATATATAATACATAACTAAATCCAGTCTAGTACATTTGAATTTATAGTAGAACTTTTCTGTGATCGATGTCTAATAAAATCATTGTTGTTTTGTTAACAAAGAAATAAAGAATATGAGCCCTGAAGATCATAATGTAGACATACTACACGCTGCTGTATTATGGGACTACTTGAAAATTCCTCTTAATGGGGACTGAAGAAGGAAGAGAAGGGAAAAAAATCTATGAATTTCCAACACACTATTCCATTGAGAAGGAGGTATTCACATGTTCTGGACAAGGAACAATAAGAAAAAGATAGCACATGGATTTTAAAGAGGGTGGTTTTTTTTTTTTTTTTTTTTTAGGGAGCCAGAAGTAAGGCATATAATGAAACAGGGTAAAAGAATTCTCTTTTTTTCATATCCTGTAAGTGTACTGCCCTGGACCACTGGCAACTGGCTGCTGGACTTGTTTCATGCACTGTTATAAACATCCTCTCAGTATCTTCTGGTGCAGTAAGTCACCCTGAGTTAAGTAGGAGGAACTACAAAACTGATCTTCTGCCCACTCCTCCAATCACAGCATTACTTTCCCTACAACCACATCAAAACCGTCCAAACAGTTCCCATATAATTTTAGGAAGCTAGTGCTTTATTTCAAGGTGAGGTTCTACTACAGCAAACTACATTCCCACCATATCCTCTTTTCTGTGTGAATGTGGTGGACAACAAACAACTGCAAATTTTCTCTGTAGCCATTTTTTTTGTGTGGATGTTACAAGGTAGTCTCTCTACCACGCTATATGGTACCCACTCACGCTATGAAATGACACACATATGGAGTGCATACAGTCACTCATGTAGTGCACACGGTCACAGATTTTGCTGGTCCCCTTGCACAACACAGGATGGCGTATTATTCATTTGGGATGGTATCTCTATAAAAAAGGGCCATGAAACATGAGAATACAGCAAAATGCAAACCTTTAGATGCCATCATTCTTAACTCCTTTTGAGAGAAAAGGGGTGGTTTAGGGGAGTTTCTGAAGAAGACGACTGGGAGGGAAGGATTCCCACCCAGAACGACATCCCTTCTTTCTTGTTCTCTCTAGCATCTGTCTTTAGAATGGCCTGAACCAATTACTTTGAAACACCCAAGAACTTTGCAGGATTTCAAATCCAGGTGCAAGGATTAAATACTCCTGGTTTTCAACAGATAGTTTGCACTTGTCTATTTAAATGGTTTTGTTTTCAGAGCTGGCACCTGGAACTATCAGGGCAGATCAAGGCTAGCAATGGGCATTTTTTCTTTAAAGTGAAAGAACATCTTAAAGTCTGTATTTTGTTACCAAGGACTTTGTCTAAACTTTGATCCACCTTGGCTCCCAAGTTCAGCACATCATTAAATATAGCCCTAGTTAGTTCCTGTTGCTTAGGAGCAACAGATGCTCTAACGCCAACTCTGAGAATATCCTTTCCTTCAGACTCTTACTAGGTGCTTAATGAGGCATTGATTTGATCCTATAATATATAATAGGGGTATTTCAAGAATTGCAATGAAGTTTAAAGCCATAACATAGATGGCATCACATTAGAACCCTCGCTTCTGTTGCGTATATCCCAAACTAAGCTCTCTGAAGCAAAACTGTTAAGTAAACACTCAACTGAGGAATAGGACAGTTTAGCATATGTCCCTCAAAGGCCCCCATTAAAAAAAAAAAAGTACATTTAAAATATGCTCTGTACAGCTGTTGTCTTACCATTTGCCTTGTGCTGCACATCTGGCGGAAACTGGTCAGGAACATACCACTGATAGTCTGGCTGCACAGAACAATAAAACATTATTACAGCAGTATGGACTTCATAGACACTTCAAACAAAAGAATAGTGACATGTTAAAAATATAATTGTACTGTGAAGTTTTTTTTTTAGTCATACAAAAGTAGTTTACAAAAATCTTATATTTGGCTTTAAATTTCCACTGATCAAGTTTTTCAGCTTGCTTGTTTTTTTGTTTGGTTGGTTTTTTTACAACATGTGGCTTAGATGCTGCACTCAGAAATATTGGTATAAACCTTTCTATATTCCACAAATCAAAACAAACATTAACAGAAACAAATCAGATTTTAAAAGGGCTTTATAGTGTACTGTGGCTAAGGAATGAGGAGACAGGGAGAAATAAAATGCAGATACTATCAGATGTCACATTTTTAACTGGCTCCGTCCTACTTAAGAAGCCCAGAGAAACCTGGTATGCATCGATCTGACAGGTGAAGCTGTTCCAGTTTGAATGCATGTGTAACAGTTTTTTTGGTATCACAGAAATAGTCCTTTGAATAAAGGTCTCTCTATTCCTCTCTTCCCCACAGATGAGCATTAGTGTTACAATTATATGAGCTGATATCAAGCAACTTCTTGAAAACGCTGTGGGATGGGAACATTCCCCATCTTTCTTAGAAGAGGAAGTACTGGGAAGGTTATGTCCACATAAATGTAGTTTTGTCCAGCAAAATCCTTCATGATTAGCAACAGCAAGGGAGAAAGAAATATTGCACTATAGCTTATACCACACACTGCAATAAATGAGTAGAAAATTACCCTAGAGAAAACAATTTTAGGACCAATCAATTCAGTTGAAGCTGCATTAAGTTGTCTGTCTGATTTTAAAGGTACACACAAGTTTATAAAATTACAAGTAATTACTGCTTTAAATTAAACCATGGAGAGAATTCCTGTTTTGCAGAAATTACTTTGGCAAAATCCCAAGTAATCCCAAGGAGACTCTTAAAGATTTCAAGTCATAGAGAAGAAATTTCATTGACTTCTAAAGAAGTTTTGCCTAAATTAAGATGGCAGGATGTGGCTGTAGATACAGAAAACAGATTTAAGCTTCATGCACATTGTCCTTGGTGGTTACATAACAATAATCAACATTATACACTGTCAGGAAAAAGGACTGCCCCCTTTTCACTGAAATCATACCATTCACAGGAATTAACTAATTCTGTGCTTGCAGGCAAACAAAATAGGCTTTGATACAAAACACTTAAGATTGTGCTTTGCTTTAAGCACAGGTAGTTTTTGCACTGATGGCTCAAAATACACTTACTTGCATTGCTTTTCTGAGTTTCTATTGAATCTTCTGTTCTTTAATCTATTCTTCCCTATCATACATACTTATAAAATGCAAACTTGAAAGAAATTCAAAAGACAGAAGAGATGTACTTCATGTCAGACTAAGCAAAACACTTCTATGGCAACGTAAAAAAAACTAAAAGGTGCAAGATACAAAAAGAACGAAAAAGCAAAAACACAGACTAAACACACGCGATTACATATGTTAACTCAGGACACTCATTAAATCCTAACACCTTTCTTCATTGCTGACAAATTGCTCAGGGAGTTATCAAAAGCTCAGAGCAGCAGTGCTACACTTGCACAGAAAAAGAATTTCAAAGGAAACTCTGAATGAAACTGGGAGTTACAAAGCAACCAGTCAGACTGACCCCAGTGTTCCAGCAAGAATGGCAAAGTTGTAAACCCAGTGATCTCTTGCAGAATTAGAAACCCAGATGATGAAAATTCAGGGAGAAGAGCCAGAATAATCTGGGACAGTGGCCAAACTGGAGTGATAAACGTTCTGCAATACTTCCAACTCTGACAAATAGATAGATAAGCCCACTCCTGAAGTACAGAAATGACTTGTTTGACCACAACTTCTCCATTGGATTCTTGCAGTCTGAAAGCCTAATACATGTTTTGCAAAAGCTAAGCTATTCACAAATAACGAACGTCTTTGATACATGACAGCTTTACAAACATAAACAAATAACTCATTTAAAAATGAGATTCGCCATGCTTAAATTTGTCCTCTCTATATTTTAACAAATACAGCCCTTCTCTTCAGCACTTTGAATATAAAATAATCCACAGCACTTCAAAAATATCATTCCTTGAAACAGCTTGAAAGAGAGTTCAACACTCATCCTCCCATAACCTGCCCCAGGGCAAAGCATTCTCCCGCATGCTGAGGGAGAAGTAGGAAGGCAGGGCCCTGTTGTGCGCCAGGGAAAAAAAAAGGCAGATTTCCCATTTTGTTAGCCACACTCAGATGTAGCTTGCACTTCTGCTAATTTTTATTTTTGTTTTTTGTAATATACAGGCCTACTTGGGAAAGTTACAGTGCTAAAGTGAGCACAGCCAGAGTGCACCACCCTCACTCAGCAGAACCTTATTCCTCAAGTTATCCCATTTCAAATCAGAGTACCAGAAGGAAGATACTACTAGAGTGGTATTGCCTGACAGCAGACAGTTATATTATCCGTGAATACAGAAACTGTAAGCAAATCAGGAAAGTCATTTTCCAAAGATAGGGCCAGAGAAAGAAATATTCAGTGTAAGACATGGATATAGGTTATATTAGTCAACAAATTTTCTTAGACCGAATGGAAGAAAGACAACACAATAATTCTGACTGCAGCTAGATCCTCATTTTTGTTACTACTGTTTCTTTTGAACACCCAGAACCGGGCTGTACAGACCAGATCCGCATTTATGAATTTGGGCTAACAATAGAGCTAGAAAGCTAGAAATGTGTGACATGGATGTAAATTAATCTAAAGAAAAAAAAAACCAGCAAGAGTCAAATCAAATATCCTTATTTTTTTTAAATTAAAGAATGACCACCAGTATCACTGAAAACCAATACACAATAATTCGCTTTTTCTTCTTAGTGGTATTACAGATAAGCTTACTTTGGCAAGTACTATTTACAACATATAAGAATATATACTTCAAGTATAACTTATCAACTGTATGTCTAAATTATTGTTATTTTTCCTCTCTATGCCTAGAAGAATAAATTGTAGAAGCATTACAAAGGGCAATGTTAACATTAATATTCACTTGGTTATGCTTCACTTGAGACACGGCAGCATTCTGTGCAATTTAGTACCAAAGACATTGGAACAGTGGGGAAGAAAAGAACATGCTTATTGAAAGAAACTTGGCATCTTTGGCCAGACAGACAGGGAAGAAAGTCTAGAGAGATCAAGAAGGCTGTTCTAGATCTAGGAGTAATTCTGAAACCAGCACACAATTTTGATCTGGAAACAAAAACAAACTGGGAGACAAAAGATGTAGTTATTGGTGAGGACAGCGGTGTGATAGCACTACATTATTCTTCTGTGGTTACCATGCTGTGAGAAAATCAGTGGCCTTGGGAAATGGGAAACAGTGGGAACCTTACTGAGTGCTGTTGCTGTTCATGTGTCCCGCGAGACATTGGATGTACTCGAGGATCTTGATAGTGAAGAAGCAATCCACAGTTCCCATAACTAGTGCATGGTGAGAGAAAGAGTGGAGGGGGGAAGCTGGGCTGCTCAGTCTTTACTGGGAGGTCTTTTGTCTGCCAAAATACAAGAAAAACAAGAAATGCATTACTAGCAGGAGATGTCAACCAACAGAATATCCACATACAAGTTCACCAGTAAAAAACGGAGAAGAACCACCCCTCACAGCATGGGCCGCAATACTTCTAAGTTAGCCCCTTCAGAGTGCTAATGATTAAAAAAATTATTTAAGAAATCTGACTTCTACCACGCCAGAATCTTGACGCTCCTTATTTGATAAAATATTGGTTTCAATATATGGCAAGTATATTCCTGGGTGTTTTCTATAACCAACAGGCATTATCATTACACACAGTAGCATTCAATAGTTTCAAACAAAAGTACATGGATAGGCACTTGCATAACAAGAAGAATAAATAATATTGGTAAAGGAACAAATTCTAAGGTCTCAAGCTTTGGTTCTGTCTTTTCTTAGGCCTTCTGAGGCCCGGTACAGTCACTTGGAATTTGCCTAAAGACAGAGCAAGGAGGAGCAAAAGCTGAGTCAGAATTAAATAATTTGACTTAAGAAAATAAACTAATAGATATACTATATGACTCCTCTCATGTTTCAAGTCCTTCACAAGCTCTGTTTAATCAAATCACAAGGCAGGAATAGACAAACGAGATGAGCTAAAGTTAAAGCGTACACTTCCAATGCCCCAACTATTCAGCACTGGCTGTCTGTGGGTGTGTGTGTACCTCAAAATTTCCTGTGGTAAAGGCAAGGCACTGCCCAGCGTAAAAGAAGAAATTGTACAGGGGCAAACACCATGGAGCAGCTGACACTGCAAAATTGCACCTGATGCACTGCAAAATCACACCCTACCTGGTCTCTCTCATCTGCCCATAGTCACAGGTACTTCATGGAGTAAATTCAGGACAGCAATTGCAGTTGAACACACACACAGCTTAAAACCTAGTACTGAGACTCTTCATATGGACAAACTTCAGGCACAAGCTCCGGCATCCTCGATCTCCATTAGAATACACCAGTGAGTCCCAATATGCGTCCTACAGCTTATTTCCAGTTATATAAAGACCTGCTCTTCTGGTGGGGCAAGAGAGGTAGAAGGAAGGAGGGAACTTATTCTTAAAACAAAGAGCTTGAATCCTTTAGTGCCATGTCTAATGCCACTGACTTTGATGACTGATGTATAGAAGGAAAGGCTGAGAGTTTAAGAAATGGAGATTTTACTTTACTTCAATGCATCTGTGGGCCAGTACTTCAGTTACATCCAACAACAAGGCACAGGAAAATAAAAGTATACCTGCTGCTGTAACTGCCTTTCTATTTGCTCCTTTTCTTTGAAACAGGTCTTAAACTGTGGAGAAATGAAATATTCACCCTGAAAAATCAATGGCTTGAAAGCAACATCCAAAGCTGTTCCTGTTGACAAAATGCAGGGACAGTCAAGTTCAACACACACATCACGCAGCACTTTGTACTGCCCTTAGGTCATGGATTGCAGACGACATTTCTCCTGGTCCAGAGGAGGAGCGGGAAGGAGTGGGAAAGGCTGTGAAAGGTTCTCACAGCTTACACTGACCAGCTGGGGCTGTGCAAGAAATTATTTAGTCATGGGTCGCTGAGCAAAGCAAAAATATAAAGGAAGAAAGTGCCTCTATGTACTCTGTCTCCTGCAAAAAAACATTTCTTTAACTTATTAAAACACCCAGGACATGGCTAGGGAGCGGAGGAAAAATATCTAAAAGTTATTGCATGTAATACTAATAGATTTCTCTTAGGTACTTCTATATGCCTAGGATGCCTTGAATGGCAAATCATAACATTCCCTCCAGCACTGCTATTTCTACATTGGCACGAAATGTTTCCAGGTATCTGTAAAAACATTGACTGGTCTGGGGTCTTACTGCAGCAGTGCCCAGCATCAATCAGGATGTCCAACCTGCTCTCCACTCCAGCTGATGGGAGCGAGGAGCACGTGACAGCATCTGCAGGGCTCTCCAGCAGCTTGCTCCTGATCCTATTGCAAGACCCTATTATGACTGATGCATTGGTTTGTTAAGAACAAGCCGATACTGCAGTTTGTTTCACAACAGAAAGTTGAGAAGTACAATAAATCATCACAGAGCATTTTGGTAATCTGCCATTCCTTTAAAACATTACACAATTTTGTCAAGACAGGAAACCTCGAAATTTCATCATTTTTAAAGAGGGTTGAGAAAGCTCAGATTTTTGCATGCTATGATTTTGCTTTGGCTTCCTGAATGTTTGTGAACTGACACTACTCTGAAGAGATAAAAAGGATGTTGCAACAAAAAATTATTGCAGAGGCTGCTCAACTTACTTGGATAGAGACTTTTTTTTTTCCTGTCAGTGATATTAATATTAATCTGTAATTCCACTGCAAAGGTCAGCATTCATTACAGAAGCTTTTTATTTCAAGCATTGGTTTGATGTCACAACTCTTTTATCAAGTGCCAGTGAAAAAATCAACAGTTCTCTGGATTTGTTTTTGTTTTTTCCCTCCCGTTTTAAGATATATTTGAAGAGTCTTTGCAATAACACTCCCTTCATCTACTTCATTTGGAAGAAGTCTCTAATCATTTCTGATCTTCTTACGGCATTACTTCAGAATGATTTCATCCCAGGTGGTGACCTCACATAAAATCCAATGTCAATTAATGGAAGCCAGAAAGCCTTGGGTTGTGTGAAAAGCGAGAAAATAAAAATAAAATGCACATGTGCTGGCAATAGTAACTTTCTTTTGACTCATACCTGAGAATTTAGTTTATTCAGTTGAGACTGTAAACCCTTGTTAATTTTCTGCAGTGCTTCTTTCTCCTCATTAAGTCTTTCTCTGTCAGATCTCTCCTTCCTGAAGTCTTCTTCATATATTTGTACCTGCAATCATTATCATTGAGTATTTGAATTTTGGTAAAGCCACAATAGCAATTTTCATCTACTTTGTTTGGTTACTTCTTAAACATTTGACGAGCAATGCAATGCATCCTAAAAGGATCCCTGTTCAGAATTCTGCACCCAAAGGGTTTCCTTTGTCTCTTTTTATAAAGATTATAAAGTGACAAGCAATGGCTATTTTCCAATGGTACACATCAATCAAAACAGTCCACAGCTTCAGTATTCATAGGCCTTTGTAATTTAAAAGACTGACTAAGGGATATCCATTTTTAAAGATTAAAAAGAAGATAGCAAATACTAAGGACATGAAAATTCCTAAGGGATGAACAGCGGTAGACAAAAATTTTGCCAGTAATTTTTCTAGTTTTCCCTTCAATTATGAACACTTAACTCCCACCTTGCATCTCGGATGCAAGCAGTTAGCATCCTGTAGCAGATGGGAGGTACTGGCAAAACAGGGAAAACTGACTTTTATCATGCAGTCTGACAGAATATTATCACTTCATTATCACAACCTATTGATGAGCCAGCATGATAAAATAACATTCTGCTCTTTTCACAACCCACCGAATGCCATGTGACAAGCTTGGCCTTGATGTTACTTTGCCATATGCCTTTTTGTAGTTGTCTGCAGTTGTACCTTTTTCACAGCTTCAGCTCTCCAGTGAAGGTGTGGCCCAAAGGATTAAACTGCAGAACAAGTGATAGTATTAAGAGCCATTATTAGGGATTTCTTTCTGATCACTGTTATGGCCTCAGAAGTACAGACAGGATGGCCAGAAGACTTGGACTGGTCAGGACAGTCATGGAATTTAGACCTCTGTTGGAGCATCATAGAAGAAAAAAAAAATCCACAGGAGGTCATCTTGCCCCAGATATTAGAAACTGTATGTGGAAAAAGTAATTGCCCACGTATCTTTTGTCTGCAGTATGGGAGTTCTGATTCACCCTCTCAAACTGCAGCCCAAAAAAATCTACCTGCCTCGGTTTGGAGGCAGAGGGGAAGATTATTTACACAGTGCAAAATGGAAATAGGGAGGTTTGATCCTGTCACTAGATGATAAGCTGCCTTTTATCACCGAGGGATGCAACGGCTTGTCTCTTGTTATGTCACCTAGTACTGAAGTCATAGCACTGCATCCCATTTTAAAAAATCTGATCACCTGACACACAGTGCATGGTTTCAGAAGCAAAATACAAACCCAGAAGTTAACTGGTGGTTGGCTAAAGAACTAAGCCAGGCAACTTATGGGCAGGCATCTACCCGATCAGAACTTCAAGACTGGTGGCACTTCTACTGACAGATATAGCAAAACCCACACTGATGTGGAGATTACCATCAGAACTGGTCCTTTCAGCTGGTCACTAGAGCCTGCTGATGGGCTATTTTAAAGAATTTGCTTGCTGCTGCTCATGCATTGCCCATAGTACAGATCTAGTTTTTCTTTTGCAGGCATCAGTACTTCACAGTAAGCCTAAAGAAACGTTAATACCGCAGGAAAAGAAAATAGCCAATCCCGTGTTATATTAATTATTTTCATTACTTGCCTGTTGCAGCTAATTTTTGCAAGGTTTTTTTGCACTTGACTAGATATAATTCCCTTCCTGAATAACACTGTGTAAAAACAGAACACAGGCTTTCTGTGTGGCTGCTTGGAGACAGCTCCACAGCCTATACCTGAAGGATGCATAAGTGGTGCTGACCCTCAGAAGCAGAGGCATAGCTGTCACTCACAGAAATCTAGGTCTCTTGCACCCCTGTTCTTCTGTACGCTTCTCTCCTAGGTATTTCTTCATTTCATTTCTTCTGATTCATTCTCTGCTGTCTCACCTCCCTCCCCCTCCCCAGCTGCATGATCTGTTGAGATTGCAAGGGAACAAACTATCACATTTGTGCTGTATATTCTGTTGCCCTGAGAAAGGGGGAACACTTCCCTCCCAAGGAGTGAATGCCTTCATCACTTGTGTAGTGGCCAGGGATGGGCTGATGACAGCCAAACTATGGTGGGACTCTGTCACGTTCATGTTTGTCTCACAGGTTCCTCTTCCATACAGTTATAGCCTTCCGCTCCATTTCGTGCAGAGGGAAGTCTGGACTGACTGTATTGATTTATACAACTAGAAAAATACATTCATAAAATGGTTTCCCCATGAGAATTCTGAAAAAAATTGGTTTACTCTATTTTATTGTGTAGAATGAAATAAGTCATTACTGTAGAATCAAGTGCAGGATTTTATTCTCAAGCATGTGGCAAGCATTACATTAGAGAGCAAAATCTGGCTTTGCTGTCAAACGTGACAGAAACAAGTATTTTATTCCCACTGAATAAAATTCCCATTCGGATCACATCCATTTGTGTGTCAATAACATTAACTCTAACACTGTCCAGGATGACAGACCTAAAATGTAAAATTATCTGAAGAGTATCATGTTTTTAAACAGATTCTTTCATATGGAGAGATAGAAAGAAAGAGTGCACAAAGAACTTACATTGTTCAAAATGAAAAAAAAAAAAAAATGCTTCTCTATACTGACCGGTATGTAGGTTACAGATGCAAATGTTTTACCTCACACTTTGAACTGCAATACCAAGAAACACTGATTTTCCAAGAGTAGGATTCTTATATAATTCGCTAAACTTTCAACTTCTAAGAAATAAGGAGCAGAAGACACAAGTAACAGATTCATAGGCAACTCATGAAGTTTAGCATTCTCTCCCTGGATGAAACTTCATCCCTAACAGAGAGCTACCAGGACATCCTTGAGGGTCATGAGACCTCTGCATTCTGATGCTTCAAGATGGACACAAGGCTTTGTTCCAGTCCTTTGCAAGGACTGAATTTCACTTTATGGTGTGATGACTGCATCTTAAAAAAACAAAACAAAAACAAAAACCCACCATTTGAGTGGACTATAGCTAAGCTGTTTCTTCCTTTCAAAAGCAGTATATAGCAATTCTACCAGACACAGTTCTTAGGAGAAAGGGCAAAACGACACTGCTTTAAGTTCAACCAGATTTACTTCCAGTTGTTCTCACCTGCTGTCTGAGAACTTCAAGTTGAGTTCGCATGTCCTCAAGGCTGTTCCTGTCAAACTTTTCTGAAGGAGTCTCAAGAACAGAGGAGTGTTGCTTTTTCAACATATCCAGAAGGGCCTGCAACGTAAAACAGCAAACTCATTATATTGAGATTCACCACATCAAACAAATTCTTTTTAAATCATGAAAATGTTTGCTCTCACAGATTAAAGTGAGCCAAGGATTTTTTTTTCCTTCACTTGGAATTGTTTCAATGATATAAACTGGATATAAACACTGTGAAATACAAATATACATGTCTAGGTCCAAATTTTTAAAGTGCCCGCACTACATCCATGAACTTGAGACAGTGTAGTTTAGGAGACTGTGCTTTTATTTACAGCTATAACTACATTTACGTACGAAAATTAGAGTTGCAACTCTCATTCAGAAATACCATTTCCCAGTGCACATCAGAATTTGGGGAAAACCAGGTGTCTAAACTCAGAAGAGGCCAAAAAACCCCCAAGAATTAAAGCAATATTCAGTCATGGCCTAAAAATGTGACTACAGTAAAGTTTGATTCAAACACTTTTTGTACTAAGAATACAAATTTCCACAACAGGAACCAAAGTCAAAACTCTGGCTGAAAGGAAGTTATGCAGTCTCTATAACCTACCACTAGAGGGAGTCATGTATACACAACTACACTAATATACTACAGCTACTCTCTTTTTTAGTCAAATTCTGCCACGGTTCTTCGCAGACTTCATTTATTTTTAATAGTATGCCACTGCTCTCCCTTGGACTGGAATGATTTTTAAACAATTCCTACTCCTCTCTGTCCATAAATACACATTACGCTCACACATATCTCACTCACTCTAACACAAACACCCACCATTTGGTTTTGGTACCTTTCAATGCCTCTCAAGGAAGATACGGACTGGGTTAACTTTACCCATTTAACTTTATCCCTCTTGGGAGGTCGATTCCTGCTAACTCTCCCCAGCAACCCCTGGCCGGCCATGCTCTCTTCATCTCATAAGAGAATGGGGAAAAATAATTCTCTCAGGCTGGGGGGAGCGGCAGAGCAGGAATCTGACAGCTTTTGAGAGAACCAGTACCTACGGTAACCAAAGCATTAATATCACATATTTCATCTTCCATGAAGTGTTAAAAGAAAAAACAAACAAACAAAAAACAACAACAAAGACACCTTCCATGGGGAACGCAGAAGAGAAAAGGGAGGCATTTTATCTGATGAGCAGCTGTCTGTGACAACTGAAGAAGACAGATTGGTACAATACTGGAAGAGATATGTACCATGTCAATGCATGAATAAGGTTCAACATAAACATGAAGGGATGAAGCTTTGTTCAGGTAGCTTGCTGATTAAGCCTCCTTTTGCCCCTCTGAACCATTGCTAAGTGCTTTTAAGAAATGACATTTCAGTACTCTGCACAAATAGTAAAATAAGTAACAAAAACAAGTTACAAGGTGTTGTTTAGATTGGGAACAGATCGCCAACAGCAGCAAGGGTCAGTAAAGTTTAACAGGACCACAGTACATCCGAAAGTGAAATGTTCCCTGGTCAAGTCCACCTCAAATCCTTTCCCTGGCATGTGGCTTGTAAGTGTACTGCTTGGCACACATAGGGGTGAAACATGCTTTTATTCTTCTCTCTGTCTATGGGAGATACGTCTTAATCCTGCTGACAGTCACAGAATCACAAGAGCAATTTAGGTTACAGGGGAATTCTGGAGGTCATTTAGTCCAAAACCCTGCTCAAAGCAGGGCCAGTTAGATCAGGCTGCTCAGGGCCCATCAAGTTGAGTTTTGAGCATCTCCAGGGAGGGAGAGTTCACAGCCCCTCTAGGCAACCTGTTCTAATATTCGACCACCTTCATGATAAAAGAAGTGGTTCAGGTGATCTAATTCAAAAGGTAGCAATGTCGTGGTGTCTTTGCAACATACAATTTTCCCAGTCTTCTGCTCCATCCAGTTGTGTGGGGTTTTTTTGTTTTGTTTTGTTATACACACCTCTCTCTCTGTTTAAACTTTGCCACTAGGACATGTATATTTTACCGATGATAGCAATCCTGATGTTACTAATTGGTAATGCACATTTAAAAATGAAAGCATGTGTATGTACTTTATGAGTGGTATCAATTCAAACAAGTTTTCCTCCCAGCCTCTGCTGTAGCACTAGTCTGCACACGCACAAACGGAAGGAACGTGTGAATTTTCCTCCTATAGTATAATTAGACACAGCTCTCTGTTATAATAACCTTGTGCACATTCACTACGAAAAATTCACTGCTTATTTAGGAGCCTTCCACAGTCCTCATTTCCTAGAGATTTCCCTTACTTGCCCCTCCCATCCTTAGGTGCTATATGTAGTGACAAATCTAAAACATGTGTGAATACTTCCGAAAATCTCTGGAAGAACTACATTTTGTCATTTGCAAAGAAATTTCTGCCTCCCTCAGTTTATTTTTCTAATTTCTGCTCATAAACTGTTGACAATTCTCCTGATTCTTGAAAAAAAAAAAAAAGTCACTATATTGACTATTTTTCTTGCAGCTCTCTTCCTAAAATCATATCATAATATAGAAGTATTCGGAAAGATTTTTTTTTTTGAGGAGAAGGTTCTATATCTCAGGATTATGGAGAAAAAGTTTGAAAAATCCAGAAAATAGGAACCTCAAAAGCTTAAAAATAGATAAGAAACAGATGCAGCTTTTTTTAAACCTCATTTGGAAGCAACATTGTGAAATCCTGTTTTATCAGTTCTAATAAAATAAGAAATGACAACATGAATAAAGCTGAATCGGTTTAGGGTCTAAATCTGTGAGGAAAGATTACAAAGATAGTCTAAAGAGTGCTAGGTATGTGAAAAAAGTCAAATTCAGGTCATGGTAATGTTATTATTAGATCAACAGTGACTTATTGGGAATTATGTCATTATATGAGATTTGTAGTCCCAGGTATAAAATGGAAACTAAGCACTACTAAAGCTAATGCTTTAAAAATATGCCGGAATATTTTTTTCTTAACATTCCATTCACCTCTGAAATGACAAAGGTAAGACTATTTTAGTCATTTATGTAAGAAATTAAGATATTGCAGATCTGCTGCTTATAAAAAACTGAATAAAGTGAGCATGGGACACTAAAAGGAAAACTAAGCTATTTTAAATCTGCAACTAAGATTCTTAATTTCAAATAAGCAATTTTAAGAAATGACAAAAATTCTAAATGTCATCTATAATCCGTTCTGGATGCAATTTTCACTGATCATTTGGCTATTCCTACTTAATTAAAGGCCAAAGTGCAAAAAATAATCAGAAAATCTTATCTCAGAGAAACTGAAAATATATATAAGAAAAGGCTTTGGAGACAAATAGATGAATAATCTCAAGAAGAAGAAGAAATAAAATGCCTTTAGGGACTGGAGAAAGGATTTGATCCCCAGCAAAAGCTGCCCTTTGGAAATACAAGTGCAGGGTAAGACAGACAGTCAAACTGAGCTGTATGTCTTAAAAGAAATTAAACAATAAAAAGTTCTTTCACTATAAAAATAAAAATGAGTACAAGGAGGAAGGCACTATGCAGTGAGGCTGTAGGCAGGATTAAAGACAGTAGTTTCCAATAAGGATGATGATGCAGAGCACTGTGGCAGTGGCAGAGGATGACTAACAGTAAGGAACACATACAAATGAGAAAGAACTCGCAGCTTATTGAGTTAAACTCAGCTTAACTTAATGTAGTGTTAAATAATATTCATTCAGAAGTATTGAAAATTGGAACCTGAAATTACAAGACTAGCAGCACAAGAGTTTTCTGAGATTGTCAACATCAAAATGGAAGTGTTTGACTGAAAAATAACTAATGTGGTTCCCAAAGCTAAAAATGAGAAAATTGGTCCATGCAACTACACATCTCAATCTAACATCAAGAGCATGCAAGGCTTGAGAAGGAATTTTAAAGAGAATAGCTTTGGACATGAGAAGAGGGATGAAATGAAGCACTGGGCATATCTGTTTAACCTGGTATCCTTCATAAAAGGACAGATTTTCTTAACAGGGGATATACACTAGAGCTAATCAGCCTATGTTTTAATAACACATTTGAGATGGTGCCAAAAAAAGTTATCAATTAAGTCTGAGAGAAATGTGGCTAGTACTTAAACTATATGGTGAACAAGGAAATAGCTACAGGAAAGTCAACAAACTCGACTCATGGCACTGCA
Organism: Apteryx rowi; assembly: GCF_003343035.1. NCBI lineage: Eukaryota > Metazoa > Chordata > Aves > Apterygiformes > Apterygidae > Apteryx > Apteryx rowi. The sequence goes on from NW_020450816.1 coordinate 1,326,895, forward strand.
AACTATTTTGGCATTGCAATACCACTTCAATGTTGCAAACATCTAAGTAGGATCAAATCAAACATGATACTTTGGGTTCTCTGCATGAATGGATCAAAGTTAGATGAAGCTGAATGTAAAAAGTGTAATGTCCTTAAAAACAAATAGTAATACCATTCATAAACTGGGAGCTAATCAGTTTAAAAAGACTGAGATGAAAATCTGTGCATATTAGCAGGCATAGGTGTATTTTAAAAGACCAGAAGAGCTCAGCTAAAGTGACCCTAGGGAAAATACGATTGCTCTGTGCACCTATAGGAAAAGAGCAAGGGTAATGCAAGGAACAGATCTATTTGAGAATAAATGAATATAATCTGGCCAGACAAACCAAAACAAATTCAGACAGAACAAAACTGATGAAAGCTTCTATCGAAAAAAGGTTTACACTTCTAGAATAGCTTTCCAGCAGAAGCACAGTAGAAGCAGTTTAGGTATTTTTAAGGTAAAAGTTGTTCGATTTATGAAAATTCACAAGAACTTCAAGTCACTGAACCTGCAATAGCAGGGAACTAGACTTAAAAGGACAAAGAGGGTCCCCCTTCCAGTCTTACGCATACTCCTGACACTAGATTTGAAGAATGCAAATACACAGAAAATCAGTAATGCATTACGCTCATATGCAGGCTCAAGAGCAGTGCATCCCTATGAGTAGGAAGTCAAGCAAAGGAGGCAGGAGACCTGCATGGATGAGCAAGGAGCTCCTGGCAAAACTCAACCAGAGGAAGGAAGTATACAGAAAGTGGAAAGGGGGACAGGCCACTTGGGAGGAATATAGGAATGTTGTCAGAGTATGCAGGGATGCGACGAGGAAGGCTAAGGCCCATTTGGAATTAAATCTGGCGAGAGATGTCAAGGACAGCAAGAAGGGCTTCTTCAAATACATCAGTAGCAAGAGGAAGACTAGGGAAAATGTGGGCCCTTTGCTGAATGGGGTGGGTGCCCTGGTGACGAAGGATGCAGAGAAGGCAGAGTTACTGAATGCCTTCTTTGCTTCAGTCTTTACTGCTCAGGCCAGCCCTCAGGAACCCCAGATCCTGGAGGCAAGAGAGAAAGTCTGGAGAAAGGAAGACTTTCCCTTGGTGGAGGAGGATCGGGTTAGAGATCATTTAAGCAAACTTGACACCCACATATCCATGGGCCCTGATGGGATGCACCCACGAGTGCTGAGGGAGCTGGCGAATGTCATTGCTAAGCCACTCTCCATCATCTTTGAAAGGTCATGGAGAACAGGAGAGGTGCCTGAGGACTGGAAGAAAGCCAATGTCACCCCAGTCTTCAAAAAGGGCAAGAAGGAGGACCCGGGGAACTACAGGCCAGTCAGCCTCACCTCCATCCCTGGAAAGGTGATGGAGCAGCTCATCCTGGAGGCCATCTCCAAGCATGTGGAGGACAAGAAGGTGATCAGGAGTAGTCAGCATGGCTTCACCAAGGGGAAATCATGCCTAACCAATCTGATAGCCTTCTACGATGGAATGACTGGCTGGGTAGATGAGGGGAGAGCAGTGGATGTTGTCTACCTTGACTTCAGCAAGGCTTTTGACACTGTCTCCCATAACATCCTCATAGACAAACTCAGGAAGTGTGGGTTAGATGAGTGGGCAGTGAGGTGGATTGAGAACTGGCTGAATGGCAGAGCTCAGAGAGTTGTGCTCAGTGGCACAGAGTCTAGTTGGAGGCCTGTAGCTAGCGGTGTCCCCCAGGGGTCAGTCCTGGGTCCAGTCTTGTTCAACTTCTTCATCAATGACCTGGATGAAGGCACAGAGTGCACCCTCAGCAAGTTTGCTGACGATACAAAACTGGGAGGAGTGGCTGATACACCAGAGGGCTGTGCTGCCATTCAGAGAGACTTGGACAGGCTGGAGAGGTGGGCAGAGAGGAACCTCATGAAGTTCAACAAAGGCAAGTGCAGGGTCCTGCACCTGGGGAAGAATAACCCCATGCACCAGTACAGGTTGGGGGTTGACCTGCTGGAAAGCAGCTCTGCCGAGAAGGACCTGGGAGTGCTGGTGGACACCAAGTTAAGCATGAGGCAGCAATGTGCCCTTGTGGCCAAGAAGGCCAATGGTATCCTGGGCTGCATCAGGAAGAGTGTTGCCAGCAGGTCGAGGGAGGTGATTCTCCCCCTCTCCTCAGCCCTGGTGAGGCCACATCTGGAGTACTGCGTCCAGTTCTGGGCTCCCCAGTACAAGAGGGATGTGGCACTACTGGAGCAAGTCCAGCGAAGGGCTACAAAGATGATTAGGGGACTGGAGCATCTCTCTTATGAGGAAAGACTGAGAGAGCTGGGCCTGTTTAGCCTGGAGAAGAGAAGGCTGAGAGGGGATCTTATCAATGTGTACAAGTATCTGAAGGGAGGGTGTCGAGAGGATGGGACCAGACTCTTTTCAGTGGTGCCGAGCGACAGGACGCGAGGCAATGGGCACAAACTGAAACACAGACGCTTCCATCTGAACATGAGGAAAAACTTTTTCACTGTGAGGGTGACAGAGCACTGGCACAGGTTGCCCAGAGAGGTTGTGGAGTCTCCTTCTCTGGAGATATTCAAAATGCACCTGGATGCAATCCTGTGCAATGTGCTCTAGGTGACCCTGCTTGAGCAGGGGGGTTGGACTAGATGATCTCCAGAGGTCCCTTCCAACCTCAGCGATTCTGTGATTCTGTGGGGAACCGTGTTACATAAAATTGATATTTCATTTACAAGTGTGGTTTAATTGCCCATCTATCCTCATCCCAACAACATTATAAGATTATAATAAAGCAAAATAAAACATTGAAGCAAGGTGTTTTACAAACAAGACCTTGAATGAAAGTCACACTAAGGTTTTGAGCAAGTCCTGCCGATGCATTTTAAAAAGAGCTATAGACCACAAATTCCGTCAGATTTTTGTATATGGCAACATTACTCTTTTTGTCTTGACTTTCACGTCATGGCCCTCTAGCTTGTGCATCACTTAAAGTTATACAGCAATGGTTACTGCAGTGCATTTCCTCAGGAAGCGTTTGTGGTTCACCATGAAATACAAAATTGTTAGAAAACACCCACTGCTCTATGTGATCTTCTGATTAAACCAAGTTATGCTTATTACTTTCCCTCTGCTCAAAAAAAAAAAAATCTCCTTAAGCTATTTTACAGCAATTCCCTCAATTATATATATGTATACATATATATAAAAGACAGGAGCATATTTCCTATGCAGAGAAGCCATTATTCTCAAACACAAAACATATGTAGAAGAGTTTTAAAACTGTCTGAATTTTTTTTAATCGTAGTGTTTCACTGGATGCATATGAAAGTATCTTTGTGCCATTTCTCATTTTAAGGAGGGGGAACCTAAAGAGAGCTTAGATAGGACACATAGACAAGTTTTACAGGAGAAGCCAAAGTTTTTCTCAACTTTCCTCTTCCCAATGCAAACCCTACTACCTGCAAAGAGCAACATGCACATGTATTAGCTAAATTAAGCTCTTGCTTTTTTTCCCCAGCTCTCCGAATCTGTGACCTGTGGATTAACAGATTGCAAGTTTGCTACCATGAACAGGATGTTCATCCAACTTTAAAAAGGAAAGCACTGCACAGTGCCAGTGCCTGACAACAGAGACCCTATAATAAAAGGAAGAGTTCCTAGTCAGTGGCTCACTCTTGTTCGTACCTTATTGAGACGACTTATTTCACATTCATAGCGTTCTTTCTTTCTTATCATTGAGGCATTTTTTTCCTTCAGGAGCTTGTTCTCTTCCTTCATTTCATGGAGGGCACCAGTGAGGATCTTTATGTCTTTCTGGAAAGCAAAAATATATAGAGAAGGTTGCTGAAATGCAAATGGAAACATTTTTCATGAACAGTCTTCAGAATATCTGCTGTCTGGCAGATGTGCTGCATTTTTGTTGTCTCCCTTACCAGCAATTTTGGGGACAACAGGAAGGTGGATGGTTAATCAAAGCCTGACATGATAAGGTTTGTTGAGATTGTTCTGACCGCTCACAATATGACAAGATAGAGAAAACATACCAGACTAAATCCTCACTCTCTGCAGTTGCATAAAGGCATGATAAAGCTGGCAGGCCAAGGAGATTAGGAGCATACAGATGATCATCCCAATCCTGCATTAATCACATGTACTCATAACATAGGCAGAGTCAGAAGCCAGGGCAAGAGCCCAGAAGAGACCCAGCTGCTCCCAGTGTCATACAACATTGAAGACAACACCAGATGTCAGCATCACGTAGTCTGAGGGCTTTCTCCACTATACGAGCAACTGAGGCAGGTGTCAAGTATTGCTCAAGTGTTAGAAAGCTACAAATGCAGGCTTAAAAATCCTCCTTCCTTGACCCCATCACAGTTGTTGCTGACTTGAACTTGATACTACCTCGCATGTGCGTCTACCCTGTTTACACCCCAGCAATCTACCAGGAAGTTGTCCTTGCTTGCAAAGTATTTACACTAGTCTTTTAAGGTGGTGTTATAGGAATTAGTAGGATGGATTTGCCAAAGTTTAAATTTGATTCTCTTCTCCTATTGCTTTCAGTGCGGTATTTTCAATTTACAATGCAGGGAGCTAAGATCTGAACCAGATCCTGAAGTAAATGTCACTGTGTAAGACCCCCCTCCTTTCTCTCACAGAGTAATGCATTCATCGCTAGTCTGCTTTTGTCAGATTGTCTTAAACCAAAGCTGTTCAGACATATGTAACAGAATGTCAGTTTGTCCACTATTAAAAGCCCTGCTTTATCTCCACTAAAAACTCCTTTAAAAAAAAAAAAAAAAAAAAAAAAAAAAAAAAAAGTATTTCTTTCAAATATTGCTCTGCAGCTGCTTTATGTGATAAAGAAATAAGATCCAACAATCCCATGCACAGGAGACCATACGAATTATTCTTCTGTGCAACAGGCTTACCTCTTACTAGGTATTTACTGTCTGTGCTCATGAGAAGTGAATCACAGTGTGCACACTGAACCACTGAAAAAACACCCTGGAGAAACTGTCACTTCCACACGGGGTGCCTTTATTTTCCTTTGTTCTAGGTTACTTGTTCCACTTCATTTTCTCAAAAACAGTAGACAGGATTAGCAGGGCATCTCTGCATTACTTAAGTACAGGAGCTAACTCAAGTTGATACGTGTATGTGTGTTTTCAGACATTATAAAACAAAAACAACCCTCCTCCCCCACCCCCTCACCCCACCTAAAAGCCTTATAGATGTTTAACTCTATTCTTCCCACAGCATTTGCCATCCTCTTTTCCTAGCTCCTAGCACATGTTCTCCTTCTCAGACAGAGATACCTTGGGGAACCTGGCCATTTATAACTAAGGAATTCCAGTTTGTTCAGGTTTTTGAACCATCTGAATTGTTATTATCTTATTGCCTCTTATTTGACATTCAGTCTTGGCTGTTATGGCACCTAGACATTCCAGTGAGTAGTCAGGTCTTTCCTTACAGGCCATGGGTACATGCTCATACCTAGAGAGAACAAGAGACTTTTAAACCCCCAGAACAGCCAGTTTTCCTCTGTGGGATATGGAGTACATGGGGACAGATAAAGTTAAATTTACATTATGACTCTGGGAGAGCAATACCTCCAGGCGCACCAAAACGGAAAAACAGCCCTGTAAGCAGCAGCCTGTAAACTGTCCCAGGGTTGTTCCTTGCTGTTGGTTTACCTGAATGGCTCAGCTGATCACCTGGCCAACAGCTAGCCTGAGTGAACACATTCAAAAGGTTCTGTCAGGCTGCTGGTCTAGATGAGCAATTAGAGAAGAAATATATTATTACTCTACTCTGGCAATAGCCCTGTGCAACCTATCCCAGCTCTGTGGCTATAGGGAGGCAAGTAAAACATTTAAAAGAAAAAGGGTTGTTATCATCCAAGAAAAAAAATAAAGAAAAAAACATAAATGAGGGTATGAAGGATGTTAGTTGCTATAGAAAAAGTCCTACAAATTTAACCTTGGTATATCTGTCAACCTGGGCCCCTTCAGCACCTACTGAACGTTAAAGCAATAAGCCTGCTCACATGTTCTCTGGCTGAACACATCTTTAAGCATCTTGATGAATAAGCATCTGGAACTGCTTTTTCTTCAGCTAACTCCAGGGGCAGCATAGCCTAACATGAGTTTGCACAACTGCTGACATGGCTGTTGCATCCATGTTGCTCATTCAAAATTTTCCACTTTTAGCAGCTACCAGCTGCAAAGGGATAGGCCTCCTTCATCCTTGCAGGAGGCTCACAAATCAAAGAAATTCAGAGTAAGTAGAAACACTTGCTGGCTGAGTATATAATGTATAAATTCCTGATCCAAGGCTGAAGTTCCAAGCAGGTTACCTCATCCCCCTAAGAGATTTTTGGATTATACTGTTATTTTATTCATTATTCAGGTATGTAATAAGAATGAGCAGTACTCTTTTCAATTTTTTATCTTTCAAAAAGTAGCTACTGGTATTTTTCACAGCTGTCATACATTAAAGGGTTGGAAGTAAAAATCTCAGTAGCATGAACAAGAAAGAAAGATTGTCTTGCACTGGACTCCACACTCAAAGGGCAAACACAGGCAGTGATTCAGAAAGCTCATAATAATATGGTTTGCTCTAAAGCATGTAAACAGGCCTATTGGTTTGAAATTCAGCACATGCTTACCTAAGACCATACCATAACAGATAAGCAAATAAGATGAATGTTCTGCTTATGAAGATAAATTTTAGGGCTTTGCACTTTTTTTTTTTTTCCTGCGGCAGCTAACATGCATCTTATCTGAGCATGGAAGTGATGCATTTGCCACATTGTTTCAGGTTTGTTTCATGTCATCAAGTTTCCCATGAGAATAGAGAAGCCTGACTTCAGCTGTTAGAACTCCATCCAGAAAATGTCGTAAGAGGTTATGAAGTGTGAGGTACCACAAAATCAAATGAGATTAGCAAGCACTATACTCTGTAGTGCTTGTAAGGTAGGGCAAACACAAACTTCTGTGTATACATTTGACATATATCTGCTGATCATTTAGGTTGGTGGGTTTACTTGGGTGGGAATTCAGCTTCCAGGATGTACCTTTAGATGAAAAAGTCTACACAACAGCTGATGCCTAAGGAGTCTCGAGACATGTCTAATCAACCTCAGGATGAGTTGAACAGCTCTCTAGAATAGACAACTACAGCTGATCAGCTGAACTGCTTTCAACACTAACGACTGTACTGATTACATCTCTAATCTCTAAGGGGAGCTCGGATAGCAGCTCACATGTAAAAGCCTACACTGTCAATACCAAAATTTAGGTGTCTGGAACTGAATTTCATTCCTTCAGTATATATGTTCATGCATTTTGTATAACATTCCTATCTCATTTGAAATCACTGAAGTGTTTTCTTTCATGTGGCACAAAGTTGTTCACCCACAAACTGAACAGTTAGGAAGGAAATCTCTGCAGAATTCGTATCAATCTGCTCTTTACTCCCCCACACATACTATGCTCTCGGCCAATTTCTTTGGAAATGACTGTCTCTCTATACATAGCCCTCTGATCAGAAACAAGATCAGCCACTGCCTTGGATATAATATTGAAGAGCATTCAACACCACAAGCTCATCTAACTGCCACGCTACAACCCACACTGTGTCACTCACTAGAAAAGAAAGAGAAAAAACAAGACAGCATTCAACATTAAGAACAAACAGGGTAACAGAGTGCATCCTCCTACCATTTCCTGCAACAGCCCATCTCTGTCCAGGTATCGCAGGCTCTCATTTTCTGGATGATTTTGATGCCTCTCTTCCTCCAGCTCACTGACTCTCCTCTGTGACATGTCCAGTTTTGCTTTCATTTCTGCCAGCTGAAAAGCAAACAACATACCTGGTGGGCTGACTGGGGATCCTGAATGGCACAGCATCCCTAAGGTGCCTCCAGCTCCTTCTCAGCTGTCAGCAGATTAGGGTAAAGAAACGGATCCGGGTGGGCACAAAGTTTCCAAGCACTTATTTCCCCCTCCCCACCTCCAAGCCCTACTGCTCTGTGTGCAGTGAAGATCCTTAATGATTCTGGGCAATTTCTCTGTTAGTGTTAACCCAGTTGGCTCTAGTACCGATTTTGCTGCCAAAGGACATCTGTCATGGGTCTATCCCCATTTATGAATTCTCCATTTAATGTTCTTTTTCTTTCTCTTTGCAATGGGGACTCCTTCCGCAGTGGTGAACATCCAAAGACATCTAATCAGAGGCATAATATTAAATGTGGAAGAGCCAATCAAATTCTTCTCTGTGCAAGAAATTCAAGAAAGAAATGATCCAGATCTCTGTAAAGCTTACTAAGAAATATTGGAGATAAAGTTTTCTTTCTAAGCACATGATGTCACTTTGAAAACTTCCTTTTCATAGAAAGAAGCAAGAGATGAGAAGTGTCAGCCACTGAAACAACTTGCTTTCTGGAATATCAAACAAAACTGTAAGCAGCCAGCTTCACTAAGCAGCCAATTACAATGTCTGTGACAAAGGTGCCAAACAGCAGAAGCAAGGAATGAAAGCTATGCCAATGGCATCTTGACAAAAAAGGAAATAAAAAGTATCAACTTACAACCATTTTAATAAAAAGTTTTTATACAGGGTGGTTTCTCAAGGATAAAAACCCTCTGTACACGTAGAGGGTGGCATTCACTGAGGATTTATCTGAGAGCTTCCCTATTACAGAGAGCCCTAGTGAGCTTCCAGGCTTCACAGGCCGCAGTGGAAGGCAAGAGGAAGTAGAAGAGACGAGATGAGAACCAATAGATATGTGACAATGAAGAGCAGGGCCTGGGCACACCAGACACTGCAGGCTAGTTTTTAGGGAACTGTGCTTTCCAGCGTGAGGGATTTCTATTACCTTGTGAAAGGTAGGAAGATTTCTGCTGTTATGTCCACCACCATGGTCCCTACTATTTTAGAAATGACCTGCTTCCCTGGTCATTTTGACCTACTGAAGAGTGTATACACATTAGCTTCACTTCTGTTATGAAGCTTTTTTTACCCTGTGTGAGCTAAAGACAAAGTAAATGTGATACCTTTTTTTTCAGATACTGACTAGAGCTATGGCTTAACTAACAGCAGGTGGCGTTCATATTCCAATAGAAGTAGTCAACATTTTTACCTTTTTTTCATAGTGCTGTTTCATACTTCTAAACTGACGATCCCATTGCTTGTTCACCTCCAGAAGCTGTAATTGTCATCAGGAATCCACAGTAAGCAACCCTTGTTTCATCATTCTCAATTAATAAAGAATAAGCTGGCTTTCTAATCCTCTAGCTATGAATGTTCACAGCCTCCTCATTATCTGGCCTGCTCATATCAGGAAAAGCAAGTCTAAAGTTTGGCAAGCTTTTTGGCCCGTCTGCCAGCTCTTTGCTATTTCGGTTAAGGTGTGTGAATGTTCAGGAAGTAACATTCAGGAAACATGCAACTACACGATAAACTACAGGCGAATCATTCGTAACACTGTACAAATCACAATTCCTAAGTGGCCAGGGACTTTCTTGTTAGTTTGCTTTAAGTTACATGCATATATTTACAATTTAAAGGTCACTGACTTCAAACAAGTGAACTGAAGACTCTGATTAAATGGAATTTTTACTTTGTGCAAACCCTGCTTGCCTTTTTCAATACTACTAAGCAACTGAGCGAGCCTCAGATGGGGAAGATTGGCCAGTACCATGCAAGTAAGCAGCAGGAGCAAAGTCAGTGTGTGTGTGTGTGCATTTTTATAGTTTGCATTTGGAGAAAGCCAAGCAGCTCTCTCAGAAGCATGCTGCTTTGTGGGATACAGGGTCACTTTATAGGATGTTCAACAAGAGAATAACTTTTGTTTTTCTGCTACCTGCGACTAAGGTTCCATTTGTTACTACTCACAGTGATTCCTTGGCCTTTACAATGGAGATTAATAAGAAAGTTTCTGTGTCATACAAATTTCTGCTCTTCCAAATTCATAGCCGTGTTACAATAGGGCATCATTTATTTTTAGCAACAGCTGCCCAAATATAACTCTGCCTAGCTTGGTAAATAAAAGTAGGACTATAGGAATTAATTTAAACATAAGTTTAAGTGCTTACAGGCCTGGGGCTGTTAAGAAATGCAATGCATCAAGTCTCCAGATAGAAATTTTCCCTCAATAATGCAGGACTAGATTTTCATAGATAAATCATAGGCCTTATTGGACTTGCTGGTGAAACCAATTGCAGCATATGCACAGTGTAAGTAACGGTGATAATACATTCAGTGATTTTCTGCCCTGGAATTATTACTAATATTGAAAGGTCTATCTCAGAGGTTATAATTGTGAGGGATACTTAAGATTACCTCTCCTCTCTGTCTTTCCAGTGAGAGGATCTGTTTTTCCACAGAATCAGCTGATATAGTCGTCTTTTTGGTCAGAAATGTGTGCTTTGACTGGAGAAAAAAAGTATTTAAAAATGAATACTTTCAGCATCCTCTCCCCAAGTCAAGGTTATCATATGAAACTCCCATCCACCCTGCCATGTGCCCATAAAGAAATATTAAAATAGTAATATTTTCTTACATGGCATTTATATTTCAGTTCCTTTATACCTGTTGATAGCAGATCCTGAAGTGTATACCTGCTTTAAGCCTCACTTATTCTGTGCTTTAATGCAGCCATTATGCAAACAGAAACTGAAATAAACAGAATTATGTCTATTTGCACCATCTGAGATGTAGAAAACAAAACAGGAATTCAATTATCTCACAGATGGCAGTATAAACAAGTAGCACAAGCCACAAAAATTGAACATAAGTTAAAGCAGGTATAATTAATTAGCATTAAAGTAATTAGTACTGTTGCCCCATTAAGTGTTTGCAGGGTCAAGGTCATATTTTTTAGCACAATGGGTTCAAAACAAGCAATAAAGAAAATGAATGGGCCTTTTGGAACTATTAGGAAATTGGTCCAACCTCAAATTTTTTCATCTTTTTAAACATGGGGGTTCGTCCATGCAGGACAAAACAGCTAAAGCCCTCAATTTTATAATGGTAATGAAGTAGATCATAATTTCCATGAAGTTTCTACGGATTCTCATAAAAGCAAACATGTGATCTACTAGATATAATTTTTTATATATATACATATACACACACAGATGCATACAAACACACAAAGTAAGAGAACTGTCCTTGGAAAAAAGGTACATATTCAGGAAAGTTCACTGTGTCAGATACCTGGTCATTTGAAGAGAGATTTTTTTTTCCCCCCTCCCTAGTCTAAATTCTCAACCAATAACATGAGAAACTGAAGAATAAAGTCTGAGCACTTCTGAGGTCTTAAGTCTCCCAAAAATCAAAATTTTTTCTTCAACTAGAGAAGTTAACACCAACCACCAAAGAAGAAGAAAACAAGACTGTTCTCTATACAAAATTGACCTTGTTGGCACAAGATGCTTAACTTAAAGTATCTGAAGCAATTGAATAGCTCCACAGACTGCAGTGTATGCATTGAATTGTTTTCAACAATCAGAACCTTAGCCATATATTTAAGCGTATAAGGAGTCCTGTTATGGTCAATGGGATGGCTCACAAATAGCCGTATAAACACTCAGTACCAACTGGCCCAAATACTGCTCTCTGAAATTGCTGGGCCACTGAAATGAACCACTTTCTACCCTTTCTATAACAACAAATTAAAATGACCAGATACTTTTAGGAAAAAGAAATACTAAGGAAGATTTTCTAAGAATGCCACATCTAAAAATATTTCTGACATTTTCTTCTACTTTCAAACAGCATAAATCATTCAGACAAATCTACTATAACTCATGTCAATCTACAAAGCGACACACATGATATATCCATTACTTTAACCCATTCCTGTTAATTAGACAGCATTTCAGAGGACAGGTGAAACATTCACTTACTTCTAACTGGTCGGGTGATGCTTCCATTTCATTCACATCTGCCCATGCACATCCAAAATGGCTTGGAGCATTCGTTTCGCTACAGGTCTTTGAAAGAGAAGAGCAATGAAACAGATAAATTTTAAGTTGCCTAAAGGAGCGTGAAAAAGTACATGAAGACACAGAACATATGCTAGGGCTGTCTGGGCAAGAAAAAGGTGATGGAATTTTGATTTTAAGCTTTTCCTCCTTCCCAGCCGGGGCTTCCCAGAATGTTTAAAACTCACTGCCTATGACTAACGAACAAGGCAAGACAGTACGTGGTTTCGTGTGTATGTAAATTACAATGGACTGGCCAATTCACCCCTGAGAGAGGAAGTTGCACGTATAAGGGAAGGAAGGGTGAATTTTTTCAGTAAATAAGAGGACAGGGTTTTCTTTGCCCAGAACCAGAGAGATTTACTTCCAGTTGAAACAAAGCACTTATGCAAGTATGACAAGTATTATGGGACAGTAAGGGAGTATGAATTATCATGACAGAAAACGGAGTGAGTCATGCTTGCAAAGGAGCAATAGAAAAGTTTGTTAACAGCTATAGGGAAGAATGCACCCATACAAAACCCAAGATGTTTTGGGGAACCCCAAAATTGGAAAATTGACTTACTTTCCCTGAAGAAAAGCTGCACAAAGTTTCAGAACAGATTTTGTTATTCTTTTCTTAAGGACCTAATATTTGCAGTTATAGTCACTTATCCCATCTAAGCACGGATCCAGCTTCAAGATACTCCAGTCTGTTCTGACCACTTCAAACTTATGCTTTAGTTTCCCATTGGGAAAAAGAGGCTAACACTACCAAATCAAACTCATGGAAATGATTAACAAATAAAATGCTTCCACCAAATTTTCAGATACAAAGTCAGAAGGAAATAGAAAAGCACAAAGTATGGTCATCTTCAGTCTTAGAATTCTGAATAATAAGGGATTTGAGAAGGAAATGTTAAAAAAAAATAAAATAAAAAATTCCTTTTCCTTATTGTGGAAAGATCCCTGGGTCCGAGTTTTTTTCAGCAAGTTATAGATTGTAGATCTGTTTCTCAAGGAAAGAAATAAAAACTAACCTGGACAATTTAACATAAAAGAATATAAATCTTTAGAAAAGCTTCCAATTTCAAAAAAAAAAAAAAATGTATATATACACATATACACACACATACACACACACAAACTACAGTAATTCTTTGAAATGATGGAATTTAACAGCCATGTTCCAAACCTCCGGCTGGTAACGTGTGACTAAGCAACTCCTTTTCTGTAGGCTATAAAATCCAATTTGGAAGAAAGCTACTATTTAAAAATATTCGCACGTCAAATATATCCTGCCCACCCTGATGCTCCTTTTAAATTTTTCAGTTTTATGGAGCAGCTGGAAAACTTGTCAGATATAGTGAAAGAAATTAAAAGATAGATTTAATTTTAGATAGATTTACCTTTTAAATTCTACAAAGAAGTTATTCTACCCATCAAAAACAAAAGATTTCATCTATGTCTATATCAAAACTAGTCTTTGGGCAAATATCCCTTCCAGGTACAGCAATGGTTTAAAGAAAGACAGACTATCCCGTTATGATTGGTAACAACGGCAATTTCTGCAGTTGCTTTTTTTGTCATTTCTGTAGTGATTTCTATATTGTAAAAAAAAATATATGCCAGTGGCTATCAGACAACGAAAGAGAGTAAATTGCTTTACCACCTAAGCAAAGTTAACTGAAACAGGAAAGCTATTTGCCGGAAAAACAGAAATGCAATAAGGACAACTTTTAAAATGAACAATGCACCACATTAATTATTACTACTTTCTCTCATGTAAACAGTAAAATCCCCATAGTGGGGAAGAAAGAGGAAGGACCGCACATTTTAAAAATGAGACAGAGTACTGTAATACATTTGTTAAAGGTTTATGTCAAATCAAAGCCTTTCAGCTAAGGACTTCAAAGCCCTCTACAAAAGCAGACAATAATTCTATTCTACACATAGGGAAACAGATGAATTGAATGCTAAAAGTCATGCAGATGCTACTGTCGGATCAGAGAGCGAACAACATTGCGCCCTCACCCACAGCCTGCCTGTGGCTGTCAGAGGCGCTTCTGCAACGTCCTTTAGCAGGACATCACTGCACCATTTGTGCTCTCACCCCCAAGAAGGGAGAAAAAATATTTTCTGGACTAAAGTTACTGCACATGAAGCATCAAAAATTAGATCACCTGCTAAAGGAGAGGATAACGTCACTAGACACAAACTGGAACAGCAATTATCTGTCATTTGATTACAGCGTCCTGGTTCCTCGTGTAGTATCTGCTACAGTCCTACAGATAATAAACTCACAGAAAGAGTCTGTCTGGTCCTTACAGTAGCAACACTGAACAACTAACCAATTCATTAAAGTATAATCAAAAATTCGCAGATGCATGCTTGACACTAAGTCCTCAGTTGTTAGTAACTTAATAACCATATTAATCACTATTAAAAAAGAATGATTATCACTTGGAGCAGAGGAGTTGAAGGCTTTTGGAGACTGCCACTTTACATTATAGCACAGGGTTGTGATCTCATCGATGCTACAGTAAATCTCAGCTAATTCTCCTTCTTTCCAGTTCCTCTTCTGGCACAACTAATGAAAATCTGTCAAATGTTACTGTTTTGATGAAATTGTTGTGTGAAAAATAGGGATTTCAGCTGAACAATAAACACCTTGATGAAAGGCGAAATTTATAGGGATTCACTAGCTGTGACACTATTCCTTTTTTAAGTAGTTTCAGGGAGCTTAATGAAAGGATTGCTGAAAAAGTCTCACAGTATTTTGGAAGTGAAGACAGGGTAGGCATTGGGGTCAGAGGATCTTGGGCAGTTGTATCTTCTTTGTCCCGACCAAAATCTCAGCCGTAGGGAGGGGAGCTAGTGGACTACTCTGTAGTGAGGCCAGAGCACAGAACAACTGGTGTAAAGTCCAGAATGACACTATGTCAACTCAGCAAGGTCCTTGGAGAAGGAGACCCAAGCAGCCTTTAAAGAGAGCCTGCTGCTGGAAAGAGAGCGTTTTAAAAGCCCTGTTGCTGAGAGCTGCCTGAGCTTTTCTCCAATTTTATATTGCTGTTCTGCAGGAAAACAGGCCTACCCATATGAACCTGTTTGCCCAAGGTTTGGGGCAGTCACACCAGGGAGTGCTGAACACCTAGGACAAGAGGCAAAAGGGCTGCTGTGAAAGAGACCTGGGAGAGAGGGGAAAATTTTGGAACAGGAGAGGTTGAAACAGTAAGTGTCTCCATGTCTCCCCCTTTCAATGCCAAACTCATGTGCACATTAGTCCATTTTCACTCTGTATACAGCTAAGACTGTCAGAGTGACTGAACAGCAAAAGCTGTCATCTTTTCCCACAATAAAGTTATGCATAACAAACAGCAAAACTTGAAGAAAAGCCTTAAACAGCTGTTGTGTGCTGCAGTTCTTAGCATTGACAATGAACATAATTCATACCGGCTTTATTTATTGGCCAAATATTTCAAATAACATTATTATCTTGTTTGAAAAATGTATTCTTTCTGTTAACAACCAACAAGCTTTAAACTAGGGATGTCTGTATGGAAATTTCTAGCTTGGTTACTGGTATTCCATCCTACATACACATGTTAAAAACAGTGCCAAAATCTCCTTGCACCATCTTCCCCTTAGCCATCGCTCTTCACTGCAGGGATTTTAAACAAAATATGACAGAACAGAAATGACATTAAGTACTCTTCAGTATCTTAGTAGGCAAAGCTGGCATTCCTATGGATAATTCTAATGCACCTTTGCACAATACATCTCAAGGGCTAGAACATGGTGCTTAAGAAAAATGGTGTAGTTCAGCTGTGTTAGCAGCTTGATGGGAGAGATGCATCTTGTTCCTTCCCTCACAAGTGCTTTTCTGTATTGATACCACCTAAGAACAGTACCAGCTGTTGGAAAGAAAAGAGTATGTCTGAAAGCCAAAAGAGTAGAAGAAAAGCTGATGAGTAGTGACCAAAAACTCAGGCTCTTCACAAGTGCTGGAATTCTTCCAGGGAAAGCTTAGAAATGTTCAAACAAAATTGTTGTCTCTCTCTGAAATCAATTGATGACACTGAATAGAAAGATGAGAAGATATTTATTTTCTTTAGAGTTGCGGAGCCAAAAACACTATGCTTGTTCAACAATCTACTGCTATGCAAATGAAGAACAACTTAGTTTCAAGATAGCACTACAGAGATCTGAGGTATATAAAAATCCTTGAAAGAAGAACTGTTTTGAGAGCTATCAGCCTTCAAAAGTCAAAAAGGAAGAATATTTTAAGGCATTTATAATTGGTGTGAAGCTGTTGAATCAAACATGCAGTTTTAAATTACTTGTAGAATTCTAGTTCAAGACCAGACCACAAAGGTGGTTGCAAACCCAAACAGAAAAGAGAACTGTTTACAGATCCAAACTAACTTTTAGAAAGCTAATAAAATCTGCCAGTCTGCAAAACATAACCAGACCAGCGACAGATTTTGCAGGAAATTTATACCTAGTGTGGACCAAACTAGCAAGCTACAGAGTGACAGGAAGCCCAGAGATGGCAAAAATGAAAGTTAGAGAGGGTGTCCGCAAAGTGGAAATGGGTCTGCACAAAATATCATGAGAGCAAGCTTTGGATGAGAACACAGACTGGCTTCTTGTCCCGCCTTTGGACAACACTGCCATGTTTGTTAGAAGTAACACTGCTTTGCAAGTGTCTACAGAAAAGGATACAATATAGCTGAGGAGAATTAAAGTACGCCTGCTCCGCACAGTGAAAACGAGCTCAGTAGCGTTCTGCACAGAGAGGACACCAGCACCAGCAGAGGTCAATTCACTCAAGAAACTGAGCAACCGTTAACAGCTAGTGACTGAAATCACACTTCAAACGTGGACGGGACCCCTGACTACATACATGCTGGACCCTGCCATGCAAATTAGCGCCATAACTAACTCTACTGCACCTAACACTGCAGTAAATGGGTTTGCAGGATGAAAGCTAGTTGCTTTGAGTACAGACAGTTAAAAAAAAAAGTTACTGTGATGAAATCATTCCTATTTCAGCTGCTAACATGCAAAAGTCAAGATTTGCTAAATGTGACATTACAGCAGTGACAAACTGGTCAGCAAGGGCTATAAATTCCAATCTAACGCTCGCATGAACCTTAATTTCCCTAGTTATTCATCTCTTCCTCTTTAAATGAAAAAAATAAGTCTGTATCATGGCATTTACTGGTTACACTCAAAGAAAAGAAGAAAAAAAAAAAAAACAGAAAACACACTGCAGGGAACAGTCTCCTAGTGGGAAAATACAAACACAAACTTGATAACCTCATACAGCATTTCCACCTCTGACTTTTCCATGAACACATGTAAAGCCACACAGAAGTCTGCAGTGGACTTTCATTTCTTTTTATAGTGCCTCCAAAACATAAAGACTTTCATCCAGTTTGGATCCCCTCCACACCTTTTAGGACAAGAGTAGTAACTTCCTTCTCTTTTTATCTGCTTCTCTTCCCTTACTTCTACGTCCAACGTCTTTTCAGAAAGTCACATTCTTTCACATGCTCCTTCTGTCCCAGACAGGAGATTAAATGTTACTACTCCTACTACTGGGCTGTGACATGCAATTGTGGCATCAGCCTCCACTGATCATAATTTAATTTCTTTTTACATTTTAGCATAATTCAAGTAAAAATGAAAAATAAAGTAGAGAACCTTGGAGTAGATTCCACTCTCCAGAAGAGTAAGTAGAGTTCTGTAACTTAAGAAAGTGAAATTCATACAAGAGTATGCTTACTTTCTTTAGAGAGCTGATCAGATCTGGCTCTTCCTAGAATATTGACTGATTTCTTTTATATTTACATGTGTTATAAAAATGCTTCCTTAATGTCCATAGGACTCATTTTGTTCCTCTACTTCCACTGTAATATCTCTATTACAAAAACTGATCAAAGTGTGATGAAATGTATTAAAAAATATATTGTAGTGAACAAGCCTGCACCCAAAGAGAGTTCAAGTAATAGTCAGAAACCTTCTGTAATGTCTGTGAATCATAATTAACATTTAAATTCTCTGAATCAGTACGAATTCTTAGTATGACCTTTACCCTTTTTTCCTCCTACTTTTGACACTTTTCCCCCACCATCCATACCCACATTTTTTAGAATACAAAGCACTATCTTTGGTATTTAGGATTTCTGTGCACGCTACAGAGGATGGTGACAGAGCAGAATTGACGACACATATTTCGAAAATCATCAGGCATGCAGTTCTGATCACTGTAGCAGACAACACTTGTTTTATCTTTCATTTTTGTTGTCTTATATTAAAGACTAGGATGAAGGGAAAAACATCTTTTATGGCAAGCACTTTGAGCACACTTGGGGAAGAAAGTTTCAGATACCTCTGAGTGTGGCAACCAGAAATGGCCAGCAGCAAGCTGGGAACATGAAGCTCATGCAGAGGGATTGCTGTGAGGAGCAGAAATAAGCCAGCCTCTCAGGTATGACAGAAAAAACTTCCTAGGGAGCAAATGGGACCAGGCAGGGTTTGCTGCCCTCAGAAACTCCCTGATTTAACTCACAAGTGGCAGCCCAAAACTGTCTGCAAGGGCGAAGTGGGCAGAACTGCTTAGAAGCATTTTATTAATTTCTATTATATTCTATAATTTCCATTAGTAATAGCTTCAAAGGTTTTTTTTTATTATTATTTTAACAGGAGAAAAGAAGAGAGAACCTCTTATGTTCCAGGAAGACCTGACTTTTCTGAGTGTAAAAGCCTTTTAGTCTTCTTTGGGAAGCTCACTATGGGAGAAAATCAATACGTCAGAGCTCTGGCCAACGCAGAATCCTCTCACAAGCACTAGTATGACAAGAAGTTAAAAGCTGTCATTTTTAGAGTGCTGGATCTTCATTCTGGGAAAGGCATCTGTTACAGTATTACAAAACAAGCACACACAAATTAAGATAATGAAAGTCACCTGTCACTTCTGAAAATCCTGGCTGTTCATTAATTCCAGTGAAACCAAGACCCATTAAAGTGCTTGATTAGAAGTAAAAGAGAATCTTTCCTTGATGATGACAAAATGGTAAAATCATCTACGTTTTCTTCTTCCTAGCCTATCACATATCTGCTGCAAGATTTTTTTTTTAATTGTACGGTTCAGTAGCAGAATTGTAAAAGTCAGATTTACTCTAAGATTGCTCGAGTTAAAATTTAGTGGCTTCTGGGGAGCTTTCTGTTTGCTTATATTTTCACCAAGCTCTTGTTTTGGCTTTGGAACATTCTCAAAACTGCTCTGAGATCTTTTAATCTATTTTGAGCAGAAGTGTTTAAAATGAATGTTTTATTCCTGAAGCTGTTATTGTGCCAGCAGTTCTTGCCACAATATCCATATAAACAGCTTAAAATAGTGCTAGACTGCTAAGAAGCAGGTACTAAAGATTCAGAATGGGAGTCAGCCTGTCTTCCCCTCCTGGAGTACATTTTGAAATGGTAAAAAATGAAGAATTTTAGTTGCAGAGTAAAATCAACCTTTAAAACAGAAGAATCTAACTCTTCCTGTCTACTCTTGGTCTACATGCTTTGCCCAGTCAGAGAAATGTGTTATAAAGGGATTTTCCCTTGGTTAAGTATGTCAAACAACCTCTTGCACATTGTTCAGCTGGGTACTCACAGTTCTCTAACAGAAAAATAAGTGCAGATGTGAATGTGTACCTTAATATGTGGGAATCAGATAAAATTAGAGCAAGGTGGGGCTTCAGAGTCAGCAAAGCATAGCACAGATTTCTGTTTCAGAATTTCCTTTATCCACTGTTTTCCATCATTGGCAATGGAACTAACCATAAGTGCAGAGCTGCTCAAATATCTAAGAGTTTGCAAACTCTGGCTCAGAAGACGAAAACTCCAATTTCGTGATACAATTGCATGATACTTTGTAATCCAAAGTAGCTTGGTTCATCCAGTCAGACAACATGGTTGTTGCAAGTGCAGATAGGCCTTAAACAAAATATTTTTCTTTCTTATTTTGTACTAAAAAAAAGTTTACATGCTTGAAAGTTTATTCATTTCTCAAGCTAACAACTGATTCCATAAAATATGTTAACTCTCCCACTAATCCTTACTTTACCTTATGTTGACACACAACTAATCATTTTAATTGTTACTATTCTTTCCTATTTGATACTTTTACCTCCCTGCCCACTTCCCCCAGAAAATATTTTCCTGGTACATAAAATCTTGATTAGGTCTTAAGTACTGGAAATACTCTGCATGCAGTACAGTAGTATTTTAGTAGTATTTTTGATCCCTTTGGCCTTCAATTTCTCCATTTAAAATGAAGAATAATGAACCATTTCCTTCCTGGGGAATGTTTTGAGGACTGGCAGTTTGCACAGACTACAACCTCTGCAGAACTGGACCTTAGAATGCTTTTTGTTCATGTATATTTGCAGCAATATCTAAGTGATGTTACAGGGGGGAGGGAAAAAAAAAGGAATGGGTAAGTAGATGCAAATTAGAAATTGCATAGAACAGCACCCTGACAAGCAGAATTAAACTACTACAGGTACAGGAACTACAGAGTGAAGGAAGTGCTGAGAGTTAATTCTGCTTATCCTGCACGCCTAAATTTTCTCTCTCAGATATTATCATGGCCTTTAAAGCCACAACAACAATATATATTTTTATGAAAAAACACTGGAGAAGAGAGAAAGCAGTAAAAGGGAATTTGTTTACAGACACTTCCAGATAAGTCTTGAAAGTGCCTTAAGCTCAGAAGAATATGTCATTTTGCAGAACACAATTCATATTCTTCATCTCAGAATAAAAGTTACAGAATAAAACAAACTTGCTGGCTCTACCAGATAACTTCCTGATAGAGTGCCCAATACTGTAGTGAAGGGTATATATTTGTTTCAATATATCTTTCTCCTAATTCCTTAATATAGACTTTTCTCTCGTTTCAAGTCTAAATCAGCATCTCATTTCACAAACTATGACTTTTGAATGACTTTCTGATTTTTTAAATTGGTATTTTATACCCTTCATAACAGGAAGTATTTTAGCTTTTTAAAAAATATTACCCCCTTTCCCCAAAATATACAATCCAGAACACGTGCTTCTAGCTTCTTATACTGAGATTGTTGGACTGCATCACAACTGTGAATTTGTCACTTACTTAAAGTCCAAGTCAATAACCAGCTAAGGGAAAAGCTATCTGCCTTAAAAGTATAAACAAAAAATAACCATATTTCTACTGTGGAAACATCACAAACCTTCTTCTTCCTTTCAGCTATGAAATGCACATCCACATGTGCACACACATACTTCTTTCAAGGGCAAACAAGTGGTAAGGATGCAAAAAACCCAAAAACACTACAGATGAAATATTGTCACAGCGTTCTATGGGAGGAAGCACACAACAAAAAGGGTTGAGGTGAGCTCACCTTTTTTCTTTCCTTCCCCCAAATCCTTTTCTATATCTCTTTCAGTTGGAGGGAGGCTAACGTGTAGGGGACTGAGTGCTTCCACAGAACTTTTTTAGCTCACTGTTCTGCACAGTAACCACGTATTTTGGTGCTGCTTGATTCTGCTCTCTGTGCTGACTGCTGTTTCGCTATTCTTATTTCTCCCCCAGGGCTGGGAATCCCCGTTCCTCAGTGTGGGTTCTCTTTCACTATGTTTCTAATCCCACTGGTCTGACCCTGGGATGTCTCTTTAGGCTTAGCTCTGTTTCACGCCTCAGGGTCATGAGTCATTTTAGAAATGGCGGTTTATGTGTGAAGAGAGCTATGTGTAATTTCATTCATCATAGTCATATCTTCTTTATCTTCTCATTAACTTCCTGCATTACACTTAAGGCTACTGCCTTCAGAGATTTCCCTCCCTTCTATTAGAGTCATGTAGGCAGGTAAGTGTGTCCTTCCTCTCAGGTGGCTGGAATTCATAGTTTAAGCATTTCTCTCCTCCACACCTCTCACTCCTCCCCTTCCAGTTTGCAGAAAACAGGAATTTCCTTCCACCCTCCTACTGCATGATAAAAAGCAACTTACTATTTAAGGGAAGAGAAAAACCTAGAAAAAATTTCTATCATGCTTGTTAATCTCTGCACCACTTCAATCAATAAAGCAGCTCACCTTAGCAGGTGGATTATAATTTTCTATTTATAACACCACAGAAGCGTGGGTTTAAAATCATAGATTTTCTTCTTCAGAGCCTTGTTCTTATTTATCTAAATGCCTCCCTTTCCCTCCCGAAGATCTTTGTCCCGCACATCTCTTCTCAGCCTCATTCCCTTCTGAACTGTTGAAAACAACAACCTAGAGAAATGTTTGTGTTGTCAGTGTATGCAGTTTTGTGGCTCATCATTATCCAAAAGCCAGAGCTGGCTACACAGGGTGGCACTTTGGACAAACTGCTGTTTTAGCTGGCCTTTTTAAGTATTATAAAAAGTGTCTTCTCACTCAGTCTTCCTCATAACAGAAAGTAGCTGTATCAGAAAAAAAAATCCATAATGAGTTCAGCGCATCATTTCAGTAATCAAAAAGTTTCCTGTATAATTGTTTAAGCAAGAGGGACCGTCCCCTTGATGTTATTCCTTCACAGATAAACTATTGCAAAAGAAAACTACATTTACCTTAAGGGAACGTGAAGTTCTCTGACTGTTTGGACACTCTTGGGCAATAGCGTCAGGGTTCTCACACAACTGGGAAGTGTTATTCTTCTCTATCAGATTCCTTATTTCAACATCAAGCTCTTTGCTTTCACACCTGCTTAGAAAGAAATAACAACATTACACTTTGCAGTTAATAAACAAAGAAAAGGTAAATATCAGCTGTCTTCTTAATGTGATAAAATACACAGCAGAACTAGGTGTTTACAAATCTCCGGCTACCTGCTTCCCTGCTACACAATCAGAGAAGACTAGAGCAGAGCCACACGTAAGGAATTCTTAAGTGCTTCATGATAGAAATTTATTTAAAATATTTAAACATTATTCTTTATGAATTTTACTATCTTGTGTCTAGAAAATCATAGTTAACTCTTCTGGGCTTGTATGAAAACTGTCATGCTCCTCCTTCCTTCTCCCTCCAAATTTCAAGAATGTCATATTCAATTTTAACAAAAATGCTATTTTGAACTCCAAAATTAGGTGCTCAGATAGCAAAGTTTTTTTGGTAGTGTATTTTTATGTAATATTTCATAAAATATCTAATATGCATTTTCAATTTTTTCTGAAAATTCCTTTTAAGAACATCCATATCTTGCAACAATGGATCTGCTCTATAGCCTAAAATATTTGTTTTGTGGGAAAACTGTCAGGTATTTTTCAGTCTCTCTGCTAAGGAAACTCAGGACATAAGTCCACGTAAGGGCTTGCTAAAAATTTGCAGAACAAGCAATTAGGGACAATTAGGCCTGAAAAGGGCCCAAAATACCAGAGCAAATTGACATGATTTTCTTCTATGCAGAAACACATTTCCTCATACCAACCTTGGCTATTTCTGCCAAAATAGTAACCAGAGTGAGCTCAAAGAAACAGAGTACCCAACAGAAGAGTATTGGGCTTTTCTAGACCACTTTAGCTGGCCATAGTTCCCTTTCAAAGTTATGACAACTAAGAGAAAGATTTTCTTGATGTTCATTCTCATAAACCTCACGGAGGTGCAGTTGCCTGCAGTGGCTTAAACCTCTGTGGCAGTTTTTAAAGCACCAGCTGTGCGTGTGAGGGCAGGTGAGCCTTGACACCACCAGCTCTCTGCGGCACCTTGCAGGGCTGGGCTTACAAGCAAGGTCATTTCATCACAGGGTACCCACACAACCTACATCCTTTTTAACTTCCCTTTCAGTTCAACTTCGAGGAGATAAGGAAGACCTAAGGTGTGCCAGAACCAAGAAGGAGCCACAAGCCTCATCAGCACAAATGAGTGTTGCAAAGAAAACTACAGGAGGAAAACAAAGAAACTTGAGAAAGAAATCAGGCTTTTTTTCTGCCTTGCTATGAAGTTGCAAGATACAGCAGACCAGTGAAAGTGGCACTTTTTTAAAGGCAGTTGTGTGCTAAGGTTCTTGGACAGTAACTTCTCAGGAAGCATCATGACCAATAGCTAGGCTTAGAGGCTTCATTTTTAATCAGCTACATAATAAGAACTTTGCAACATACGTAATGAACCCTTCTCCCTCTCCTCCCCTTTCCACTCCCAACCAAGTGCACTTCCCTAGAAAACAGCAGCTTTAGCTCATTTGGACTCCTGTCCCTGCACCTAGCGAGACAGACTCAAACTGTATAACAGAATTGGGTGCATGCTGCACAGAGAATTCAGTGTGTTTGAGGATGTTTGGAAGAACGGAGAAGTTATAGCATGGCAGCAGTCATTGTGGTGCAGTCTGGGGAAAGTGAAATGACTTTGGACAAATTGCTGTTTTAGCTGGCCTTTTTAAGTATTATAAAAAGTGTCTTCTCACTCAGTCTTCCTCATAACAGAAAGTAGCTGTATCAGAAAAAAAAAAAAAGCATAATGAGTTCAGTAGTCAGGGAGAAGCTATTTCAAGAACCTACTTAGAACCCCTAAAATATGGCAAAAGGAGGGGAGAGATTAAGTGGAGTGCGAGAAGTGTTACTGAGCAGCATTAAGGGATTTAGCTGTTAAAACCACAGGCCAGTATGCTCAGAGCAAGCTTTCAGAGCTTCAGTTCTTTATCTATGCTCGGACTCCTGAACAAAGGCAGGCCAGCTGCTTTCCTTTTTCCCTGCTCCACACGCATCCTCTGCGAGGCCAGTAGAGCAGCCAGCTTACTGCTTAGTGGGGAGGGAACGCTGGCCTAGAATGGGCTTCTCATAAAGGGAGTTTTGCTCACTGCTCAGGGTTGCAGTCACTGTCCTGCTCCACCTCTGGCGATGAAGCCAGCCAAAGAGTTTGCAGACTCCACTACCACCTCAGCCACTTTTCATGTTCACTACCTCTCGATTGCAAATTACCACCCTTAACTGGTAATACAACCATCTCACCTGGCTCAGCCAAAGTAGTCAGGGTTTCTTGAAACACTTTTAATTAAAATAAAGTAGCTTAGAGTAAAACAACTGTTAAGAGAAATAAAGTAGCAATTTTGAGGTGCAGTCCTGAGGACAGAAAAAGACCAGCAGTAATATATGGCAGGAGTGCAGTAGTAAGTACTTAGGCAGGCTGCACTGATCTCCCCTGCTGGTTCAGCAACAGTGAGAAGAGATGTGTGACCACAGCCTTTTGAGCTCAGAGCATGAGCCAAGCTGGGAAATGCCCCATAAAGATGGTGGGTTGGCTTTAAATATTTCCTTTCAGCCAGGAAATGTTCATTTCTCTGCTCTGCCACCTGCAGTTTGTTTGCCACTGTAGCTGTACATAGTATTTACCTTTGGTTGCTACCTTTCAGTCTTCTCTGCTTTCTCCCTTCTGGGCCAGAGAAGGAACAAGAACCAGCTGTGCCAGTATAAAAGGAAAGGAACCACAAAAGACTCGAATCCTTACAATTCACTGCTGTTGTGTAATTTCCATGTTTCTGACATTATCGTGCAAGTCAGAAAATTATTTCCTCATCTGGATTTATGAGTACCTTTGTTTTTCCCCCTCTGTTTTTACACAAAGCTCTTTTGACCAGAAACTATCCCTCATTTTATCTGTATTTTACAGGAGTATTAGCCACTTTGAGAATTGAAAGGATATATTTACCATGAAACATGTGAAATGTTAAGTAATCAAATCTGGCACATAAATCCATTTTACAGTCCAGACTTTCAGAGCACACAGATGGAGTGCTTGAGTACTTCAAGTTGACGGTTATTAGGAGCTATCCCAGAACAAGACAGTTCTTGATGATTATCTGAGTTTCCCCCGTTGAGCTGTAGAGGGCACTCAATGGAGCTGCCACAGAAAGCAATTTTTCCCAAATTACTTTTGGTTTTGTAAAGCTCGAAGATACATTTCTGTATCATTAACATTCTTACTGTGTTACCCCTTTGCCAACATTTTCTAAAATAAAGCACTTCATTTTCACTAATGAAATGACATTTCTCAATAGGACAGCAAATAGCAGACAATTTATTTGTTAGAAATAAATAATAAATAGGAAATTCATTAAAATTTTGGAGACATTATATTTTCTTTCATTTTGTAAAGTCAACCATCAGAGAATATTAGAGGCATTTGCATCTGGTCATAAGGGGCAAAGTATACCCCTTCTATGTACAAAAGCTTTTTCAAATATATAAGCAGGAAGATGTGTGAAACACACAACCCACCTTACTTGCATAGCAAGTTATGATTAAAGTAAAGATGATAAGAGATTAGAAACTTAACTCCCCTAAATTTTGAGTTACTTAAATATTTTTGCTGGGAAGATTAAGACTTTTCACATAGAAGCAAAACATACAGATGTAACAGATGAAAGGAGCTGGCTGTTCAGCACAAGTTTTAGTAGCTTGCAGGAGAAGGAGAGAGCCCAACCTTACTCAGTTTTCATCTCATATTTGAAAAATAGCCACCAATATGGTTCTAGTCATATTCTACAAGTGTAAGAAATTCCTAAGGTCTCTTCTCTTCCTTCTGCAAGTTGCCATATTCATTCAGGATTTCATCACTGCTAGAGACCAACTGTGCACCATGCATTCACCTTGCTGCCTTTAAAATGATTTTCACTGTTTGCTCTACATTCATGCCATTTCTATTTCTAGGCTTTAATGGCTTTTTGTGGTTAATTATTTATACACTGTTACATTTTCTTTAATAAGTTAATTTCTCAGCTGGGAGCCAGAACAAAATGGTGCCCAGTCCCTGTTTTGTATATGAATGGTACTGAAATTCCTAGGCAAACCAATGCCATGCAATTAAATAAACCCTGTCCTTATAGGGTTATGCTGTGAAGTGTCAACTGTATATGCACATAGAATTTTATTAAATTATGCACATAAGGAGCCAGAGCAAAGCCTATCACTAAAACCAAAATTTGGCAGCAGCAGAAAGGAAAAGCGAGGTGTGGAAACCAACAGTTTCTAATAGAGTTAAGGGCACTTACTTCTCCTAATCAAGAGAAGAAACAGGAGACAGAACGACTCCCACTAATATAAGCTTTCATAATGAAGCAGTAACCATTTATGCACTGATGGCCTGCTCCCATGGTCTTTTGATGAGCCTAATGCTTTGGGCTTTTGGCAGCATAGACTCATGGCCAGAAAACTACATGTTTATCAAGTAGGCAGGAAAGCTCTGCAGCTTTCTCCTGGGGTAGCACTTGGGAGCTCTTGGCTCTCCCTGGTTTTCAGTGGGAATCAGCATTATTGGTTATTAATAGGAGTTAAGTGCCAACAACGGACATGTCTACAATTTGCACTTATTGCAAAACATAAATTTAATATTCAATGCATATAACTCATTTGAAATAATAATTTCAGAGCTGGTGTGCTGGGGTCATTCTCATGTGATTGGTGAAAGCACAAATACACACCATAAACAATTGTGAAAGAGGTTTTAAACCAGGATTTGCAGTCAGGCTCCAACACCGCAGAGCCATATTTTGACAGGAAATTAATTCCAGAGTCTAGGGGTTGAACATATGCTTCATCCCCCTGAGTGGGCATTTTGGACACAGGATTATTTTTTGGCTAAGCCTGCTGTAAAGAAGAGATCCATGGAAAGAAATGTATTTCAGCATTTGAGTTATGGAGGATGAACTGAATCAGATGGAACTAAAAAAAAAAAAAAAACCACCCACGAATTTCAAGGTAAACCCTTTCAGCTTATGTTTCCCCTATTACTTATCAGTGTACATGGTAAAACACTGGCTTCCTCTCCGGAAAAGGCCTAATGTAATGCAAACATTAGGACCTTTACATTAAAAACTTACCCAGTTAAGACTAAATGACAAAGAATTTCCAGTCTAACAAGCAATGGGAAGTACAAGATCTTGCCAAGAAAACAAACAGACTTTTCTTCTGGGAAAGTTTTGCAGCCTCATGAGCCCTTATAACTTTAATAAGGATTAACAACCAGATCTTGAGCTGATGGACAATAGTTACAATGTCAGGCAGCCCCTTAAGAATAATGGAGCTATCCTAGTATTCAACACCTACAGGTTCTGCCTTCACTCACAGTTTAGGCTGTGAATTCAAGCCAGATCTCTTGAAATTGAGCTTCGCTAATTCTACATTCTGCCTCACATATAAGAGATAGTTTATTACGCATAAAGTATAGTGCACTGGTGCAAACCCACAAAAAGAACACCTTTGTCAACTATGAGGATATTTTTTTTTCCTTTTTTTAAAGGGACCGCTACTTTCAACACACAATTTCGTATTATTTCCAACTTAATTCACTTTTTAATTCAAGTTTCACCAAAACATACAATTTACCCAGTATTTCAAAAGCTTAGCTAGAAAGCCAGTCACCAGCTGAGATCCACCTCACAGAAGAATCTCATTTTCTTTAGAGAGAAATGGCCCAGGCTATGAAAAAGGTGCCGTCACTATCACTTGGGAGGTAAGTATGAGATCAAAAATAATCCTGCTCCACCCCCCAAGAAGAGAGTTCCATAATGTAAGGTGTATGATAGAAGTTAAACATGTACATACTGGGACTGTAGCAGAGAAACTGCTTCAACTTTCGCTCAAATCTGATCCAGCAGAAACATCTGCCTATCACCCCATAAATGTCCCTACACTTCTGTTCCCTTTATGACAAAGGAATGGAGCTTTTAAGGAACATTTAATAGCGCAGCTGTTTGGCTGTCAAATGCCACATCTGGAGAAGCTGTGTGCTGTTAATGTGAACAGAAACAATTATTCTTTAATAGTTTTGCCTAATTTTAAAAATTACACAAATCACAACAACAAAAGAGGTGCATGTTATTAATGGAAACACATATGGTTTCTTTGAGAATAAGCTAAAAAAGGCCTCAGTAATTAACTGAAGCTGGACCTATAATCTGTTCCATCTCACTGAAGAAAAAGTAAAACTGTTAGCATACAAGCGCTTGGTATTTTCCAAAATTAAATATTTCCCTGAACAAATATGCTACATCCAAGAAGAAAAAGACTAGCTAGTTCAGATTAAATAACGTGTTACTTATCTCTCAGTTCTGCTCTCCTGTGGGCCAGAGGGTTCCAGTTCTTTGAAGGGCATTTCAATATTACTGCCTCACTTCTCTATCTTATAGCTTACATGTAAAGACAGTAACATCATTCCCCTTTTACTTGGATCTTTTGCTTCATAATAGTTCCAAGACCATAATTAAATTTGTTCCTGGTGGACAGAATTTGGGCTGAATTCAAACCTCAGGAAAGCCAATGAAATGACTTTCACCAACTTTGTTGGGCTTTAAGTGACACGTAAGTGAATTATGGGTGACTATCTCTCTGGAAAAAGTAAATGGAGCACATCCACCCAGATTCATCACCCAGCACTCAGTTAGCTGCATGGGGATCACTGGTGGAAAGGGAACTGAAGTTTTGACATGAAAAAAATCAATCAAATGGAAAACTCGGACAAGTAAAGCCATCAAACAGCATGTGCTTTCTGAGAAGATGAATTCTTCCACTGAAATACACACATGAAGAAAGCGGGTGGGAGATGGCAGTAAAGCGTTGAAAGATCTGAAAACTAGGAGTTATAAAGCAAATACAGGGAGACAAATCTAAAGCAGACCAAAAATTACTGGTACTTTTTTCAAGCGCCTGCTCTTTTTCTATGAAGACGAGTAGCTAGAAAAGCTTGAACCCCTTTTAGGACACTCTCCTAGCCTCAGTAAGCGCCTTTCTGAAACACACACTTCTGCAGCCCCTTCTGGACTGGCTGTTCCACGGTCGCAGTCTGAGCACAAGGTGTCTATTTCGATCTTATATGTACTCATTCCTGTGGAGAACTGTGACTCTGACATACTTGCTTGGTTTACATTTTTATCTAGCACTTTACACCACTGTTCTTTCTTTTTCCGTATCAGGCATACCAAACAGTAAGACCTATGCACTGCCTATTTTGCATTCTAGTTTACTCTTGGGCAGGAATGTGAACGCATGACCGACACCTTACCGATATGGCTTCATAGCTGTGCTGCTTCCTGAAAGAAAGCAAGTCTATGATTGATTTAAGTCAGTCTCTCCCATGCAGACCAGAAATACTTTCAGTTCTCTATCAACAATGCAAACAGAATGAACAGAAGAATAGCATCTGGAAATTCAGCCAAGAAATTTAACATAAAGTAGCTGATGGAGAACAATCAGCTTTAAGTCAAGCCAACTTCTTGCCTATGGTAAATATTAGGCAGCCAAAAGGAAACAGAGGAAACTTGCTGCACAGGCGTCTGCATCACAGATCAAGTGCTTGAGCTGCCAGTGACTGACATCTAGTTTCACCAGGGATGCTATCATCAGAAGGGAACCTAACCATTCCCTCCCTTCATGGAGGCAGGCTGTGACCAAGCCACACTGGCAATAGCACACACAAAGCCTTGAATGAATGGGAAATCCCAGCTTGTAAGGGATTTCAAACCCAGTTATTTCACAGTAAACTAAACTGAGAAAAACTGCTTCTTTCAGGAAGAAGGAAGGGTAGGGTATTGTTTCTTAAACTACCCAAAACAATCTACAGCTACCTTAAAATAATAAATTTTCCTTTTATATCTCCCTCAGATCTGCATGCTATACCTAATGCTTTTTAAAGCTACCTTTTACTCATCTCTGAGCTAGCTAGATGGTTTTCTGGGTCAGAACTTAGCTTTTTGAATATGGCAGTATTCCCTGAAATGCTCAGCACTGTTAATTTTCCTGGGACTCCTTATGGCTCACTGACAATCTTAGAAATGAGTTGCCATTGTCACAGCCTCACTGGAGGCTGTAGCAGTCTTGTAACCTCTATACATATATAGAGTAAGTCTATATCCTATAGCACAACCTCTTTTACTGCTAGCATCAGTAGAACTAGTAGTTCATGAAGAAGCAGAAGCCCAGAGAGGTTCTGAAATCTCCATCCGTGAAGATATTCAAAACTCATCTAGACAGCCCTGAGCAACCTGACCTAACTAGCCCTGCTTTGAGCAGGGGGTTGGACCAGATGACCTCCAGATGTCCCTTTCAACCCACACTATTCTACGATTCTGGTCTTCTCAGCACAGAAAACACCCATGTTTCATTTATTTAAACAGAACTAATACAGTTATCCACAGGATATATTAAAGTGGAAATAAGTATTAACTTGGGTTTCTGGAAGAAGACAAATTGATTAATAAATACAGGAAATGTTGTATTATATATTTTCAATAATATGATGTAAATGGACTTCTTAAAAAAAAGAAAAGAAAAAAGGAAAATTATAGTTTCATACCTTTCCATCTCAGCACACTGATGGGGGCACAATTCTAGAAGATTCTCTGCATCTTTATTCTTCCTTTTGAGCTGCTCACAATGAATCTATTAGAAATGGGGAGGGAAAAAAAAGTTTACTTAGAGGGGAAATGAAGTTCAAAAAACTAAGAAGTAAATTTTAGTGCACAATCACAATGAGAAGAGACACTCATGTCTTGCCTGTATTCTTGTTTTCCTCTTTATATATCATATATGGCTGACAAGCAAACCAGGAATCTACTTCCCACCATCATACTCTCAAAAGTCAACCATTCTAACAGTACACCAGTCTAACAGTAACACATTTGCAAGGCTAGAAGCAATAAGAGTCTCTGCAGTGGCAAGAATCCCCAAGGAGCAAAGCTGTCAGTAGTCACAGAAACACTGAACAWATTGCCAAAAAAAAAAAAAAAATTACTATTATTAAACCAAAAAAAAAAAAAAAGTGGTAGCACCACTATAGCTAAGGTTGAAAACTAATTGCTATTTGAAGATGAAAAGCAACTATTTTAAGTAGAGTTTGTGCATATCCTCAGACTGACCAGAAATTTTGTATGCTTCATGGAAGTATCCAGCAGAACTAGGACTCCAAATTTAAGATCATTTGACCATGGAGTCTGTTATAGATCACTTGGAGAGAGAAGAAAAGGAGCTGTGAAGTAAGTTCTCATGCACAACTGCATTGTTCAAGAACTATACAGCCTCCTAACAAGCTTCCCCCTGGTAAGGGCCAGCTACTGTCCAGCCTTGCATTTCCAAAGAGAAAGGAGAAATGAAACAGTCATGATGACCACTTCTTGGACAACAAGCGTAGGATCGCTGTTACTAAGGTGCTGTAGCAACTCATATCTTCTGTGGATTGGCATGCATCCAGATACTCACCAGGGAACTAAGGGGTGTGGGGGGGAAATCTTCCCAAAGAAAAGGACACACATCAGGGGTAATAGTAAGTAGGTTTAGATACATTTAGACATTTAGACACATTTAGACATTTAGATAACCCCTTTCAGAAGAAAATTTCAAAGAAGATAAAAGCAAACTTTTGGAGTTTTATAAAATATCATCATCTCTACATCACAAGTGGGAGAACAGATGGTACAAAGACTGAGCCAAGGCCACCTCATCCATGAGAGTCATTCTGCTGACTGTGTTGTAGGCTGAATACAACCCTAAACAAATTTCTTCAGGATCAATAGGATATCTCTAGTTTATCAGAAAAGGAGCCCAGAAGTCTTATTCTCTTCTTTAGATCAAAATAACAAAATAATAGCATTATTATAGCTGTTGGGTTTAGAAAACTGAAAGGTTGTAGCTTATTTTGACCTGATACTCACTGTAAGGATAACAATGCAACCACTGAAATAAAGTAGGAAGTCATCAAGACTTAAACCTACTATTTATAACCAAATGAGTTTTCAATTAGAAGTCACTCTCTATTGGCAACAACAACTTAATTTGCAACCACAGCTGAACATTTTACAGAAATCATGCTGCTTCATCTAAGTACACAGCAGAAATTTAAAATAAATGGTTGCCAGGAGAAGATCCAAGGTGTTTGGCTTACCTCCCCCTCTTAATTCCCATTCTTGCAGGCATTTCACACCTTTTAAATGCACCTGGTAATCACCAATTACAAGGATCCCATTAAGAAAAAATGGCAATTCAGTTTCACATGAAACTTGATTCCAGCTTGTCAAAGTTTTAGGAGTGTCTGTTTAACCATTATGAAAACATGTTGAAGTATGGAAAGTTGTATTCATTTGATTTCAATGGAAGCTGCAGATACTTGGTACTGACAAGAATTACACCTTTGGGGGTGTCTAAACATAGCCTCAGATGTCTCACTTAAAATACAAATTTTGAGAAACGTCTGCGTAGAATGAAAACTGCCAGCCCCCACCAAAACGACAAAAAATAAAATGAAACAACTAAATCAGATCTGACCATACTTGTCTGAAGAAAAAGAAAGAGAATTCAAACTGCTATTCTATCTCTAATTCATCCCACTGGACTTAGACATTTCAGTAGCCTCAGATCAATGTGCCAAGTTAGGCACAGTAATAAAGCCCATGTGCTGAAACACAGGCCACGTTAAAGAGGTACAAGTTAGACGTTACATAGTAAAAAGGATTCTAATGTTGATAAAACTTATGCAGCGAGAAGCAAAAAAAGCTTTGAAAAACTAAGAAGGGAAAAAAAGGAGTGAAGAACATAGAAGAAGATATTTACTTGTTAGTTGTTTCACTTCCTGGTTCTGTAGTCACAGAACAGTGACCCAGATTCAGTGACCCGTATGGAAGAGGTGTTGCAGACTGCACGTTGGGGAGCGCTGTGGGATCCAGCACTGGGTACCTTGGGGGCTCCTTGTGCCCGGCTCTGGGAAGCTGAGGAAGCGAGTCAGGAGGAGCTGCTTTAGCCAGCAACTCCCAAACCACTGCTGGGCCCAGCTGTCCACCCAACTAGCATAAACAAACAGTTCTCGAGAAGTCTTGCTGCTGTCCTCTGCTGGGGGGAGGACAGTGTCCCCTCCCATCGGGCTTGACATGGTCCATGGTATGCATCTCCTGACTCTTAGTCATATGCAGATTTTGCTATGGGTCCTACAGTGCTGGGCACCAATTCAACGCAGATTGCAGTGTAGCACAGCAGCAGCTAAACTAGTCCAGTTGTCAGAACACATTTCATTATCCTAGCATGGGAGTTCATCCACCCTCTTCTATCTAGCCCAAAATATGGGGACAAGAAGTAAACAGTTCTCTGCTGTGATAGCTGGCACAGCTCACACAGCTGAAATGGTTAGATGACTACCTCCAACTAAACAACACTGCAGCACAGCCATGTGCTTTGATTTGCCTCTGCTGCTTCCCATACAATTGAAGGAAGGACTGTGTTGAAGCAAAGGAGTGGTTTTGCCTTTTTCTTTTCTTTTCTTTTTTTTTTTTTTGGGGGGGGTAAAGCATTTCAGTTCTGAAAGACTTAATTTTTTTAAATCATTTTTGATTCTTCATAACAAAAAATTTACTGCAATAAGTCTGACCTACACTGGCAGCCCAAATTGAGCTAAATCTAGTTATGAATCTGAACAAAGATGATACACCTAGGTCATTGCAAAACATGTATATGTTTGTTATGAAAATAACTGCAATCTTTTACAACTATAATACAAAATTCAATGCTGTAGGTTTTTATTAGATTAGACAAATCAAAGCCAAGATGGATAAAAATAAGCTACTCCAAAAATTAAGGTTCTGTAGAAAATAGGGGGTCATAATAGTCATGTAAAATTGATAAATTTTCTGCTTTCTATCAAGGCTTTTAAGAACAGGAACACCCTGCAGTAAAGCAGGATCAGTTCTGCTCACAGATTTACATGTTTTAGCAATAATTGAAAATCTTTGGTAAAAAGCACATAAAATTCCTGTGGTTCTCCCTTCCCCCCTCAGAATTTATCAGTGCTTCAGTAATAATCCAA
Organism: Apteryx rowi; assembly: GCF_003343035.1. Lineage (NCBI taxonomy): Eukaryota > Metazoa > Chordata > Aves > Apterygiformes > Apterygidae > Apteryx > Apteryx rowi. The sequence goes on from NW_020450816.1 coordinate 1,361,701, forward strand.
GCCCTAAATACTTCCTAAATATATCTGAATAGGCCCAGACAGCTCTTTTTGGTCAAAGTATTATTTTGCATTAAAAATAAGGATGTTTTTCACATACAAAAAAATGCATTTGGGGAGAAGCCCTTCCCCACAAGAATAACAAGATCAACTAATTCTCTTAAAATGTTAATTATAACAATGATCACAGCCAGCCAGATGCTCATCAAGTTATAGTTTCAAAATGTTCTCCTAACTCCCTTTCACAAACATCTGTACTGTGATTGTTAAATCCTGTGCTGCTCTTGCTTTGTTTCCTCTCCCACTCTATAACTTTCTACAAGTCTAGTTCCAGCTGAAGCACACCTTATTTTTCTGAACTTTTCTCATTTTTCCCAACCCTGTTCTGTAATTCACTTATTTCTCAGTTGTGCCAAAGTAATATTTTGCAGGGAAAGAATGCAAAATGGATTTCAGAAACGAGCCAGTCTAAAGGAGGTTGTTTTGTTTAGTTTCTTTGTTCAGCTGGATCAGCTTAATAATTCAGTTTTGCAAAACACCAACCTAGACAGATGCACAGACACAATGCATAAACGGATTCACTGCCACAATGGAGGGAGCAGTAAATTATTGCACAAAGAAACAGGGAGATGTGGGAACCTCTTAAACCACTTTTGCCATGAGATAAAACATAATATCAAACTACATCCTCTATCATTAAGGTAAGGGACTTCAAGTGAAATTATGTTCATGCTTGTCCAACAGAACTAAACAAAACACAATCTGGTGAAAGCAGCATGGAATAACAGAAAAATGATAGCATACTATTTAAATGGAAGCACCTGTTAGGAGGTTATCCACAAGAGAGAAACCCATGAACAAGTTACCTTTTCAGCAATACCCATTCCTGTACTGCAGAAGATCCAGGGCCTAACCATCACAGACTGGCTAAGTAAACTTACCTCATTTTAGTAATATCCATATTGCAAAATTGCTAAAAAACAAAGTGGAACATATATAATCATAAATACTGTTGATAAACAAGGTGGCAGGGTTACATTATCTGTGCGAGTGTGTTGGTAGGAGGAGTGGGAGGAGGAAATGGATTCTTTACTGTAAATGTGATCAAAATAGAAGACCAACCGAAGAAACAAAAAAGCATTTGATGAAAGAGATCCTAAGCAACACATACGGAAACTAATCTGAAATGGGAATAAACCTTTCAAGGTTTTTTTTTTGCCCTTCATTTCTGAAGAAGTCGATCATAAAATACAACATTTCTGTGATCTCCTCCTATCTAGATAGTCCCAGGTTTGGTACTCATAATAGTACTAGTACTTTGTGCATCTAGTCTTGAACCAGCCATTACATGTCTTGCTGGTTTTGCATCCAGCTCTCTCTGCTGAAAACATGACTTCAGCACAAACACAGCAGAACTGCCAGTGCTCTCCTCTCTCCTGCGTGCCTCCACCTAGTTATTTCCTCATAAAGCACTGAAACTCCAATATTAGACAGTGGCTGACCAAAATTTAAGATCTAAAGTAAGAATTTTGTCAAAAACAGATATTTTAAGTTCCTGAATCCTGGCTTTCCCAACTTGATTCAGATAAAATGAAACTGATACCTGCTCTGTGTGACGCAGGAAGATTTAATGTTAATTCTTTAGAACTGTTCTCGCTGTTATATACAATTTTCCTTGGTGAGGATAACAGCAGATTCAGAAGAGTAAACGCCCMCACCAAGAAAAACTTAACTCAGATTCCCCCATCACAAAGCTCTGAGATCTAAAACTTGATAAAGTCTATTTACCTCTCCTGAAATAATTTCAAACTACACAACAATTGAAATAAATTAAAACCCAAAGCAACAGACACCCACTGAAGATGCCCAGATTGGAGGACGAGCCAATCAATTAAAGGCTGAGCATACCCATTCCTACCCACAACTAAAAGTCCAGTTTTTAGCATTGAGCAAACTTTGGAGAGGTTTTGTACTGTAAGTTGTTTGGCTCCAGTTGAGGAAAGGAAAATGCAGAGCATAATCTCTGCATTTGCTTTCTTCTACTGGATGCAGTAGGGTGACCTTGCACAGATAGAGAATGTCTGCTATAAAGCTCTCTTTGGAGGATCAGTGCTTTTAGGACCACAACAGGGTGTCTGAAAGTGCTAGCCTTAGTGTATCTGGTGGGTATAATATGCTGTTTTAAACTAAGTGACAAACTAAGTTTGTCAAAAAAAAAAAAATCACCTTTTTTCTTTACAAATTAAAACAGTTTTCAGACGTATCTCTGTTTCTTTAGAAATCGGTTCATTTAACAACTTCTAAATGTCTACAAATCAAAGATCTTGAACTACATTAAAAAGTGAGAAAAATATTCCTGGGTGAATATAAATACCATGTTCTAAACAAGCAGAAACTAGCAGCATCAGCGTTACTAATATAGCCATGGTCAGGCTTAGGGCTCTGTTGACAGACTTCTGTACTTGTGCAGAGTCCCATTTAAGTCAATCCACATGGATATCTGCACAAATAAGTCTTAATAAGCGTGCAAGCTAATTTGAAAGCCTACAAAACATAAGGTCAGTGCCAAGAATATCATGACTATGTTTCTAATGTGTAAAAAAGTCACATTAGAAGTGAGCAGGGGAAGTCATAAATATCATCAAGCTGTCAAAGCCACATGCAGTATCCCCTCAGAATGTTCTTAGTAGTTTTCTGGAATACTATAGAGTCACCCTCTCTCTTCTTCCATGAACTGAAGCCTTACAAAATTAAAAATACTGATCTGTAATTATTATAAAGTTATGAGTTGAGGAAGGGGAGTTAAAAGATGTATTATGACATGTTTGCAGCCAAAGATACCTAAAGAAAATCGTGACATTTTTGTGTATTGAAACAAATTTTAATTTTCAAGTTATTTGAGCCTCTCTGACATTTAAATGCAGCTTATCAATGATTTTCATATATTGCACATGGGCTCCTCATTTTTAATACTTTTAGAAAAAATCATCTCTTCACTGGAAAATGTTAGTTTTAAAAATGAAGCCAATCATATACAGGTCCGGGGGCGAAGTCAGTGATACTTTGAACATATCTATTTTATGCATTTTTTATGAAGGCAAATCAATGTTAATAGAATATAAATTAGTTCAAAAAAGTATAAAACACATTGATGAAAATAAAACCCTTGACAATAAATACCTTGACAATAAATATCTTTGATGGATTTCTGATTGCTTGGTAAATGAATTTTAAATAAATTAAATACACAGCCTAAAACTTTTGAAGCACACTTGGAATACTAATTGTATTCCATCCAATAGTACTGCATGAAGCCTTTCCAATGGTATTTTTCTCAAGATCTCTATCTGACTTTAATTAGCATGTCAAATTATTTTGGTGTTGGCAAGATGGGAAGGAAGTACCAAGCTGTTTGTTAAATGTCAGCTTTAAATTATGCAGGGAACAAACTGTTTCGTTACTATTATTCAGTGATAAGAGGATGGACAGGAAACATTCCAAGAGATAAAATACAGGAAAAGGAAGGGAACAAGCTGCAGGATAAAAGCATGATTAACCTAAGTATTACATCCATTGATAGTGCCTGAGGTGTTTTTTCTGAACAATTTTAAAAGTAGATCTCACTACAGCATGACTGGGATGTTGCGATAGGAAAGTGAAAAGGTGAGACCTTCTTATGTAATCCGAGCCAAGAAAGAAAAGGTATAGGATCTCTTAACTCCAACAACTTGGGAACTGAGTCTCTGGAATACAAAGAGGTGTCTCGGTATGTTAACAGAAAGGGCATCACTCCAAGTAGGGGACCCATGCAGCTGGGAAGGAGGGGAGTTTGTGAGAAAAGAATTAAAGATACAGGCAGACCTGCCTGCAAAAAGTAGTACAACTCCAAGAACAGAACTTTAACAGCGAGAAAGGAAGAAAATTTTGATTTAGATGAGAGGCTCAGCTCTGCAAAATCCTAGGACAAAAATGAGAAAGAAAAGCCCTTAGAAAGGTAGGAATGAGCTGACAAGTTGCAAAAAGCTTGGCATTGCTTGACTGGCAGGAAAACCAATTTTAAGCAGTTCTCAGAGACCTGTAAAATGTATGCTGCTTTCCATATGTTTTAGTGTGTGCACACTTCTGAAAATGTTTTAATGTCGCTGCTAGAAATTAGGATTCTGCTAGCAGTATATCATGTTCTAATAAGGATCCAGAAGCAAGTAAAGCAAAGACAGCCTTTAAGTTTTCTTTCCCTACCTTCTAACTGGTTTGCTGTGAGCGTTTTGTAATCCTCACAGTGTAGTGACAACTTTTACTTCATTTTGAGAAAGGGGAGCCAGGGTGGTCTGGAGTTCCTACAGTTATCCTAGTGCCATGTGCATTTGTGACCCCTGACAGGAAACAACACTGGTTCTGAAAACGGAAGGGTTAATTCTAACTACGACAGCTGTACTACTGACAGTGGGATATTCTAACTGTACATTTTAATCAAGTAATTAAAAGGAGGAAAAAGCATCCACAAATGTTTGATTTCTCCCTCTACACAAACCTCATCTCAACAGTGCTCACAACTCACCGTGTTTTTGCTTACTAACCCTTAAGCTTCGCCACTTCAAATTCACAATGCTGTGGCTCCAGAAGTTCCTTATTCGGGGTTGGAATGCTTCCAATTTTTTTTTTCTCCTCTCCGGAGAAACAGTGTAAATACCAATTTACAGCAACTAGGCAAGCAAGACTCACCTAGCCAAGAGTTCTGGATCACCCACAAATGCCACCTGGATTATGGAAAAAAAATTGTAGCAGACTTAGATAAAAAGCCCTCCTGCCTCCTGATCACAGGCCCACCTAAGGGAATCCCATGCCTGCTCCAGTCAGAGTCTGTAATGCCAGGAACATCCTAAACCCTACACAACAGGCAAAATTTCCCAAAGGTTTCGATAAAAGCGTTTTCCAAATAAAGAATGTTGGTCCAACTCAGTGTATAATAGGCTGTATCTTTGTATCATGTAATTTAGTTTAAAATAAATGTTTAATATAGTGTAAATGCTCCACCTGGAAATATTCCCTCAGCATTCTTATACCTTTCATTGTCTAGCTTTGTGAAAGAAAAGAGAATAAAGGGACTCTGCTATAGCTATTCTATCCATAAATTAATTTAAAAAGCTATTAAAAAAGCTATTAAAAAAGACTCTTAAAAAGTTCTAATATCAGCTTTTGGATTTGATGTCTTTCTGGTAGACAAAAAGGGAAGAGAGGCACATGATTTCATTCAGAGGCTAAGCAAAGACCCACTGATACAAGCTTTAAATTAATGCAGAAGTTACTCACCATTTTTAGGCTAGGCGTTCATCTCCTTGTTGCTAGATTAGAATGCACTAGGCTCAGTAAAGGCTTATGAATGCTCTCTGAATCAAAAGATAACTAAGTGGTTTGGAGGCAAATATATATAGATATATCTCAAGGTTTAACCTACACCCATGCTTAGGGAAACCCCTTTCTTAAAGTCATTCTAACGTTGAGCATATATTCATAACTCACAAATAAATACAACCCACACAGATCTACTTGAAAGCACTGCTTAGAAGAGACCACAGAGGATTCCCTCTCGTTCTTCAGATTACCATGGAACAGTGACACAATAGCACGCCCACACCTACTCTCAGCAGCAAGAGCAGCTCTGTGGGAAAAGCAGCGGTCGAACACAGTGGAAAAGTTATATCAATTCAAAAAGTATATAACACAAATATTAATCTAGAAGTAGAACAGTTTACTGTAAGGAGTAGATAGGTCAGAGACCCATTTCTAGGAATGTATTTTAATTAGAATTTATTCTAAAGGTTTCCCTACAGAAATAGTACTCAGCTCTATCAGCCATATAGTCTCCTCATCAGAAGTGACATTCAGCACTCACCCCCAACAGCAAACATCACATTATTGCATTTGATTTGCTCTCTGAGGAAGAAGGCGTAAAGAGGTGGAGACTGCAGAAGCTTCTTCCCCTTCACCCAGACAAGAAGTGATGTAGCATTTTTAAGAATATACTGTTCAGTTTAGGATATAGTCCACTGCACATAGAAGTTGATTAATCAAGTCTCACAGATGGTAATAAAAAAAATCAACACTGCCAAGCAAAAGATACGTTCAGAAAAAAGTTCATTTTTAAGCCCAATTCTTTGACTGGTTTCAGTTTCAATGACAACAAAACCTGTGCAGTTCTGCACCAAGGAGGAGAAGTTACTCTGACATTCTAGAAGACTCCTGTCATTTTCGCTGCTGAATATGCTACTGATCTAACTGCCCTGAAAGTTTGTCCATCCTCCTAGCAGGATATCACAGCTGCTCAGTAAAGCAGGGTGGATGTTTCTGTCCAGCCATTTACCCTCTGCCTCTCTCACACACACACACACTCTAACCATCTACAAATTCATGTCCAATTCACTGCAGTTTCATTGAAACAGAACTATTCTGTAGGTATTTGCAATTAGGGCAGCAGAAACAACAGGCCAGGGTCAGAATGTGGGAGACCAAGGTTCAACTTTTTCCCCACCACCTGATGGGAGTTTAACTCCATTTGTACCTCCTGGATAAATGTCTTCACTGCTTGAATTACAGGGCGATTTCTCCAGTCTTTTGCAAGAGTAGCCTTCCGCTGCATATAAAGTATTCACCATTACTGAGTTAGAGAACACAGAAATGACTCTCTAGTTTGAGAGTTCAGACATTTACTGAGAGAGTTCAGATTTAATATCTGCCTGGTTAAAATAAGGAATAGAACCAACATCTTTCACTTCTTGGGGCAGCGTCCTATTCACTCAGCTCCACAGTCACTACTTCTTACTCTGACCTCTAGCTAGTTATATATCAGTGTTTATAAAAAGCAGAACAGCCTCAGCAGGGAAGGTTGAAAGCAAACCACCAGAAAAAACTCAATAGCAAACTGGTAGAGCACTGTCTTGGGAGAAAAGTGACATGTATTCAAATCCTTTTAAGCAGCAGAAGAAATTGAAGCTGATACACACCTCTGAGAGGCAAATGCTTTTTCCACTGAATGACTGAGTAAGAAGGGAATAGCCTCACTTCTTCCTCAGTAATGTGTTCACAAAGGACCTGGTGAAATTAGCTTCTATTTCTGTGGCTTTCACTGCTCTGAAACAGCCTTCTGCTTTGAACTGACCAACATGCCTAATTTCTATGGGATCGGAAGTAGTTTGGGGGGGTATTATTTTGTTGTCATCTGTCAGCTCAGCAACAATGATGGAGCTAAATTATGTCTTTCCACACATGCTGTTACTGGGTTTAATATCTCGTCACCTGTTCAATTCCACCATCGTGGTTTCTGCCAGTGAGGCCAGGAATAATCAGATTTCTCATAATGCAGGACTAGGCAAGTCAGAATTGTTAGGCCTTCTTAATCAGTTGTCTTCTTGCCTGAAAGGCTGTATACCATTCCCCAAGTTAAGAAAAAACGACCAAAGATGCCAATTTCTTCTGGGAAATGTTTCTGAAACAAAATGTAAAATGTTTACAAATATTTGAACAGAAAAGTCATTCTGAATCACAAGCACATGTATTATAGTGCTCAGCTGCTTCTACTACCTCTCAATAACCATTCCCAAAGCATGCAGGGGGAGGGAGGTGCACTGTTCTGTCCACTAAAGTAACAGCTGTTTTCTAAAAAGAATAATAGAAAACACAATCCTTGCTTCCTCCACAGAACAGGAGCTGAAAACATGTGCTTTTTTCTTTCCTGTTAAAACCAGCTCAACAACATGCTTGACTCAAACAATTATATTGTTTCATTTTGAGCTCTTGTAAATGTTAGTGATATGAAAATAACGACATTTTCATCACAGCAAAGCATGCACAACAAAACATTTTGTGGAGGCAGAGAAAAAATAGTCAATGGAAAAAACTGAAGGGGGAACCCTTTCTCTCAACCTCCAGTGGAAAGTTGTGGGGTACAGCAGAAATCACATATGCATCTTTCTACCTGACCTCCCCACTCCCCCCATTCAGAAAAGGAAAACCCCTTTAGCTATACCATAGCATGTTATAACTGAACAATAAAAATTTCATTGCCTCTTATGCATACCCAGGCTACATATCTACAGAAAATCCAGACTGGATGGCTGCCATTCAAATTATTTTATTGTCCACTGAAGAACTGTTTGTTTCGGCACTTTCCATAAGGGGAAAATAAGGAAATGAGTTAGAGAAAATTTAATATTACGCAAAGACAGCAGCTTAAAGTACTGGATCCTCTGTGACTTGTAAATGGCTTAATCGCCAGGTAAGTGTTATTGAGCAGAGCAAAGACCACTACAAGGAAGAAAGGAGACTGGAAAAAGAGCAATTTTGAGACTGCTCAGAACAGACTGGGATACTAGTCTTCTGGAGAGGAAGCTGAAGACAGACCTTCTGTCTGGGAAGTTTCTGAGTTTTAATGTGAAGAAAGTTTAAACTTCAGTAACGTACTTAGGGCATTAAGAATTAATTCTGCAGGAACTAGGCAGCCTGCTGTTCTCAGCCTAAGCGTTACACACTGGCAGTCTACAGCTGTCCTCCTCTCTTTTTGGTACACGAATGAGAACTGCTCCCACGCACTTACATTTTTGTCAAGCTAAAATATTCTCTCTGCTTCGCTCAGAAATAGGTTGTTCACTCTCCACTTGCAAAAAAAGAGATTCACATGCCCAGGATCAAGAAGCACCAATCTGAGGCAGTCAGTCCCAATTGTCATGTTTTTGAGGCAACTAAACAGTTAGTGGTGTGAGAACATCTTATCCACACTTCATACAGAATTGAAATATGTTACTGTGCTCGCAGAACTGGCTTTCCCAGGGAGAAAGATACTGCTACCCGGTTCCACTCTAAATTTTAGTGAACAGCTTTGATTTTGGTTTGGACTCAATCAGGTTTTCCTGAGAAAAGTCAAAGCACTTCCCAGCCATTTGGATCCTACTTCCTGTGTGGCTTACTGCTTAGCCATGAATGAAAGACCACCCACAAAAAATGTTTCCCTCCTATACCGAAAAAATTGGTAGTTTCACAGTTATTAAATAAGGTCTTGGATGAAGATTCAATAAATTCTTTTTTACCCGAACAGATATTTCTATGCTTTTTCACTGGATGTTCATGAAGATGTTCTATATATGACACAATGGCAAGGAAAGGAAAAACTAAGGCAACATATGTTCTCACCTCCATCCAGCCACAGACCTCTTTACTATTAAGTCAAATGCCAACTCAGATTCTGCTCAACAGAGAGTTGTCAGTGCTCCCTCCTCTCCAAGCTGTCCTCCTCCAACATCCTTCCCTTTCCCAACTTTTACTTTAAGGGGACAGCCAGGTCTTTTTGAAATCAGGTGGTATGTTCCCATTTATTTCAATGGACTTGGCCTTTCACCATCACCACTACAACAGAACAACAGCCAGCTACTAAAAACAGGCCAGGAAAAAATCCTAACAGAACCCCATTTCAGTGCCATCTGTCAATTCCATGAACTTCAAACATGCAGCTCAGTGTCAAGGAAGTTTGAATAGAAACTGTTTTTCTGACCAGCAAGTTCACCTCTTTCCCCAGTTGGCTGTGCATGCATTGGTCTCCACCAAATTCCTTTTACCGAAACATAGCAGTACTTAAATTCTGTTCTGAACTGGACTTAACTCCAGTTTCAGGCAATGTCATGAAATTGGACTTCTCTTTCTGCATAACTCCAGAAAGGTTTCTTTCCTATTCACGCATAGTTTAACCTGCTTGCCAGCTAACTAGAGAGAAAACTCAGTCCTGAAGCCATAATAAGGTTCCCACAGCATACATCAGTGAAATTTTAAAGCAGCATCTAATGCTCTGACAGAAATACCACCTTTATCCCCAGGGAGACAGTTAGGTTTTTTTGGATGAGACTGAGCATTTGCATCCAGCTTCAGGCTGAAGACTGCAAGCTGCAGCCACTTTTTTGCCATTGCTATTTCTTGGCTTGGCTACAATAATAGGACCATGCATAGAGCCTGCAGCACTTTGTACTACTTTCTAGCAGCATGAGGTACATGAGTATTTTCTCAGCAACAACATGATTAATTGCAATCACAATAAACCTTGTCTCTACTTCCTAAACTGGATTCAAGCAAAATTAAGTTCCTGATCTCTGATTCTCTTCTCAACAGCAAGGGAGTGCAGTGAGTTACTATGTTCATCTGGAGCAGTGGAAACCTCCACAGTAAAGGCCAAGGATAGATCTCTGCAGATGATCAAGACTGAGCTCAAGATCATGGAAGGAATGAAGGATTATCACAAACCTCACCACTGCCCACCCCAAATGCAAGGCACACATTCTTGGCACTGTCTTTCTGTCATAGACTGAATAAAAATGTGCATTTTAACAATACGTCAAACTACCTCACAAAAACTCAACACCTCACTACATTTGCTTCTTTCTCTGTGTAGAGGATTGTGGGATGCAGGTATGTCAGAGGTTTTACTGACATTCCATAATGCACTATTGGAAATTGATGATCTGGTATGGAAACAGTAGAAGAATATTGAATAGAGTAATACAGAATAAGAGTGAACAGAATTGTACAAAAAAAGCCCCACCCTTGAAACACAAGCTCAGCCTGCATTTGCCAGCTATCACCACTATTATAGGTTGTAAACTGTCAACTGAGCACAGGAGGTACAAGAGCCTGGGCTAAAAATGAAAGGAAACAGGAAGTAAGGCCTGACGTACCCAGTAGGAGATAGGGTTTGCTACTTGCACAAATAACTGAACAGAGGAAGATGCCTTCTCCCAGGCAACGTTTGCAGTCGACCACGGTAAACAATGGAAACGAAGAAGGCATCTCTTCTGAGGTACGCTGGCTGGTGCTAGACAGGAATAGAAGTGCTTTGTATGCAAGCAGGGTGGTGAGGGGTGACATACACGTCCACTAAATTTCAGATGAGGATTGTATTCTTTCTAGGCTTCTCTAGAGGACATGACCACCTTCAACCTTTCCTTTCATGACTCCTAATACTCAGCATAACAGGTAGTGGAAGGTTTTTCTTTTTTCMCCCCCCCCCCCCAATAAAAAAAAGAAAAGAATGTAATTTCCCTTTTTGTGAAATCAGTAATAATATCTGCTTATACTTTGCTATATGGTTGCACAAGACACACAAGTGTGTGTGTGTGGTAAAGCCAATAACCACATTAGAGAGATGGTTCTCTTGTTGTTAGAAGCCAGATCCAAACATTTCTAATACAGCTCTGTATCATATGAGCATACAAACTAAAAAACAAACAAAAAAAAAAAAAAAAAACCCACATGTATCAAGATGAGCATTCCTATATATTGTCCTGCAAGAAAACTGCCTTAGACTTGTTTCCTGTTACCACAAGAAAGGACTATAAAAGTGGAGGAACTCCTGATCTCAGGCTGCTATTTCCACCTCACATGACCCTAATTTTATGGAAACAGTACGCTTGCGTTACTCAGCTATTCATAAAATGTAGACACAGGCAGTGTGTAAGCATTGGGGACCAATTAGGAAAAATGTAAAAATTCTTCAAAAAGAAAAAGGTTGTTAAAATGATTAATTTTTATATATATTTTTTTTTAAAAAGTCATTTGTTATGGTTGAGATAAGGTTGCTCTTCTCCCCCCCTCATTTTTTCTAATTAAAAAGAAAAGAAAATACAAGTGCTTGGAGCTCTAGGAGGCTGTAGCAAACACAGTTTTACTTCCTCTATGTACTTCCCCTGCAATTCCGCAAAAACAAAAAAAAAACAACCCACCCACACTATATACTGGAGATTATTTTACAAACTGTGCATACATATCTGTAATTATAACTTACTCTAAACATTTACAATATCTCTCTCTGCATCACACTTAAGGAAGACTTAAACCACAGTAGAGAGCCAATTAGTCAGGTAAACATTCCATTATTACCTGCAAGTCTTCTGAATGCTAGCAAACATTTCAGTTTTCCTCAAACTAATTTCCTAAAAAAGTATATTCAGCTTTTGCAAAACACCAACTGATAGTGAAAAGAGAATGAACCTATATAAAAGGATGATTCAGACAACATATGTCTATAGCACTTAAATACCTTTGTAAAAAAAGCAATCCCAAAAGTGTTAGAAAGCTCCATCCTATGTTTATGGTCTCACATTCATCAGAGACATTCCTCACACCATTAGAAAATGAGCATCTAAGTTCACTGGTTCAGGGTAAGGTCCCTTAGAAGTATTCTTCCTAAGGAAATCCCCTCGTATTCAGTCAAGAATATTTTTAAAATATTCTTTTTCTAAAAGCATTAGTCAAAGTCTATGGGAAATTGTACATCTCTGTGGCTTTTATTAACTTATTTCCTTTGCAGCAATATGCTGTAAAACCAGTAGCAGGATTCTTTTTAAAAATCGGGGTGTTAGTGTAAGGCCTTCAGGAACCTCATGGTCCTTTGCAATGCTTAATAACCACCAGATTGTCAGTGCCTCAGTATGGAAAACACTGACACAACTTGCTTTCAGCATGGTGCCTTTGTATTTTTACATTCTTAGACAGCTTAGAATAAAATTCAAATTGCCAAGTTTCGTTTAAATGA